>NC_084907.1:8536559-8647076 GCF_949316345.1 Pungitius pungitius
GGGAACGCCTCTGCGTGACCGCGTCATGAAGCACGTGTAAAATCTAACCAATGGCGAGCTGGTGCGGGCGACGCCAGGACCAGGACGCTATAAAGGGACCCGAAAGGCCGAATCAAGTGCCTACGGGCAAGCCGGGAGTATGCCAAGTTTACACAGTGTCTCGTTCCCTTCAGGGAACTACGGTTAGATACGTAACCGGAGACAAGCTGCGTAAAAAACGCTGTGGGAACGCCAATACCCACTCCACGATACGAGCAAGTGACCGTGGTGTGAAGTTAAAACGCACACTCTGACGAGAGCACCTGTGCTCCAGGCGTAGAGTTATGGTCTAGACGGTAAAATCTCACGAACGTGTGGGGAGAGGCCAGCTTGCCGCCATGCAAACGTTGTGTAGCGATACTTTTCCCTGCTTGACTGCAGAGAGGATCGAAACTACTCGAGCGATAGACAGATGTGCCCGCATCGTGGTCGAATCCCAAACAATGCCCAGGAAGGTGGTCCTACGCACTGGGGACAGCACGCTTTTCCTGGCGTTGAGTCTCAGCCCCAGACGGTTGATGTGGGCAAGCACAACACCTCGATGTTGGGCCGCCAGCCGCTCGGATGGCGCTAGAATCAACCAGTCGTCTATGCAGTTCAAAATGCGGATGCCCTGGAGACGCAATAGTGCCAGAGCAGCGTCCATGCATTTGGTAAACGTACGGGGTGAGAGGGCTAGGCCGAACGTAAGAGCCCGGTGTTGGTAAGCTTTGTCCCCAAAAGCGAACCTCAGTAACTTCCTATGTGGTGGGAGGATGGGAATATGAAAGTAAGCGTCCTGAAGATCTACCGTGACAAACCAGTCCTCGGACCTGATCTGTGGCGCGATCTGTTTGAGAGTGAGCATCTTGAAGCCCAACTCCGCAACAGCGCGGTTCAAACGGCGGAGATCTAGTATCGGACGCAAACCCCCATCCTCCTTTGGAACGGTGAAGTAGCGCCTGTGATAGCCCGACTCTCTGTCTGGAGGAAGAACTCGTTCTGAGGCTCCCTTCTGCAGCAGGGTCTGTACTTCTCGCTCCAATATCCGAGCCTGCTAAGGTGGGTAGTACCCCGCGAACTCGAGGCGGCCGCAACCTGAACTGGGTGGCGTAGCCTTCATCGATTGTGCGCAGGACGCATTGAGATACATTGGGGCGGGCTCGCCACTCTCCCAAAAAGTCTCTCAGGGGTACCGGCCCCTTGGTAGCGCTGGTGTAGTAGAGCTGGAACCCTCCTCGGAGGGGGCGAACGGCCCTCGGGCTCGCGCTCGCTGGATCCGGTCGTACCCCGAAGCGGTGGCAGGGACAACGGACCGACTCCCGGAGAGTACTGGGGAGAAGGGAGCACCGAAAAATGCGGTAACACCCTAGCCCCTCCGGTGGGGATACTCTCTGGGCCCTGACCCTTAAGGCGTCAGGGCCTATTGGACGAAGCCTTCTTCGCGGCGGCCGTCCGCCTGCACTTCCGCCGAGCCAGGGCCACATCCGCGGCCGGCATGCTAGCATAGCCATGTCGCTTAGCCTCCGCCATTAATGAATAGAAAGCCGCACGCGGGTTGTAAACGCGAGCGGACACCCGCTTCCCTCAGGACGCCAACACCTCAGCCTGGATGTCAGGGTCCCGCGGCAAAAGGCCGGGAAAAGGCCTCAGCCGTCCCGGAATCCTCCGCGAGATCCACTTGCGACCCCCACGACATCCGTCGCTGTGCCTCGGCGCGACCGGAGCCACGGGTCCCTTTTATAGCGTCCTGGTCCTGGCGTCGCCCGCCTATGATGGACCAGCTCGCCATTGGTTAGATTTCACACGTGCTTCATGACGCGGTCACGCAGAGGCGTTCCCACAGCGTTTTTACGCAGCTTGAGTTCCCTGAGAGGGAACTAGGTGTGGCAGTATGCTGTAAATCGTCCTAATAACTTTCAGCTGGGTCTGGATCACAGCCAATTGCTGCATGACAATGCCGTATAAAGGTGGCCTCGAAGCACCTGTCTGCCGTTCATTTGCCAGAGGCTGGGGTTACAACACATCCTGGTGTCTTTCACGCTGCTCCGTGTGGTTACAGGTAGGCTGTCGGCAGCAGCTGTATTCCCTCCCACGTTGTCTGTCCAGTGCTTATGTAAGCGCTTTTTTAGTAGTACTAAATCTGACCAGAGGAATTTTGCTTTAATATGAGAGTAGAGAAAATATGTTTTACCTGCTTGTGCAACCATCCCTGCTTAGTGACCTCTGCTTTGGGATTCCTGCGCATTGAGTATGAGCGCTTCCCAAACATAGCTGCTGTTCTGGGAGTACGAGACGTCTGCAGGTCAGAAGAGATAGATGAGACCAAATAAGATTGATATGTGGGTTATGTATCTGTTGATAAAACAGATACATAACCCATTTCTGTTACAGGAATTGAATGTATTGTACATCTTTTACATTGTTCATTCTGTACACATGACATCCATTGCAGTCTGTCCATCCCTGGAGAGGGTTCCCTCCTCTGACGTTCTCCCTAAGGTTTCTTCCTTTTTTCCCCATGGAAGGGTTTTCCATTTTTGGGGGAGTTTTTCCTGTGCCGATGTGAGGGTTTCGGGACAGGATGTTGAATGTGTATAGACTATAAAGCCCTCTGTGGCAAATTTGTAATTTGCAATTTTGGACTATTCAAAATAAAATTATTTGAATTTAAAACTTAAATAATGCTTTGCTTTAGTGGACACTCTGTGACCTTTCACAGAGAGACGTATGCATTCTATGCAAACCTATTCAGGATGATATGTGAGGCAGTACAAAGATAGTATCCAAAGAAACAACTCTTTTCTTACTCGCAAGTGTGTGTGTGTGTGTGTGTTACCCGAGTGTAAGGTTGGGCTTTTGTGGAGAGGTCTGAAACCATATTGGCACTTTTGGAGTTGGTGATTCTCTCAGAAGGGTTATTAGTTTTCCCATTCATCTCCAAATCACCGTGCCTGAAAAGAAAAGCATGGGAAAGAGCTTTTATTTGCGCATTGGAGCATTGGCTCTTCTACCTCTTTTGATCCTCTAAATAATTAATTAGTTGGAATGCATTAAGCATTCCAAGTATTGTTCTTCTTTTCTTTATTCTACTTATTCTATTTCTTCCGCCATACCTTTCAACTCCTTCACACTTTCAGCTATTAAGACCATTCAAATATTAAAATGTTCAGCTCCTTCAGGAGAGGTGTGCTATGACTTTTCAGCTTTTTAGCTCTTATAATTGAATTAATATAAATTAAAATCATCAACCTTTTTAACATGGTTTCCAATGGATTACATTTTCAAATCCTCTCAGAACTTCTTCAACTTTCAGCTAGAGGCTCTCTACGGAGAGCCTTCTTATATGTGACGCAAGAGCATCTTATTACTCATCATTAATCGAGAAAAATAAAAACAACTCCAGGTTTCTCTTCAGCACTGTAGCCAGACTGACAGAGAGTCACAGCGCTGTCGAGCCGTGTATTCCTGTGGACCTCAGTAGTAACGACTTTATGAACCTCTTCAATAATAAGATTCTGACCATCAAAGACAAAATTGATGGTCTCCTGCCCCCAAACAGAGCCGACCTGTCCTCGGATGTAGGATCCTTGGATGCAGCCGTGGGCCCTGATACCTACTTGAATGGTTTCTCTTCCATCAACCTTGATCAACTGACTTCTATAATTTTGAAATCCAACTCTTCCACTTGTCTCCTGGATCTGATTCCAACTAAGCTGCTTAAGGAAGTTTTTCCGTTAATTAGCACATCCCTACAGGATATTATGAATCTGTCTTTGTTGACAGGACATGTACCACAGTCCTTCAAGGTAGCTGTAATTAAACCTCTTTTTAAGAAACCTACTCTAGCTCCAGAGGTGTTGGCTAACTACAGACCCATCTCTAATCTTCCCTTCCTCGCTAAGATCCTTGAGAAATCTGTCACGAATCAATTATGTGACTCTCTACAAAACAATGCTTTGTTCAAGGATTTCCAGTCAGGATTTCGAGTGCATCATAGCACAGAAACGGACGGTGAAAATTACAAATGATCTTCTACTTGCATCGGACCAAGGACTTGTCTCTTTTCTTGTATTGGACCTCAGTGCTGCATTTGACACCATCGATCACCGTATCTTGCTGCAGAGACTGGAACACTTGATTGGCATCAAAGGAACTGCACTCAGCTGGTTTAAATCTTATTTATCGGATCGATCCCAGTTTGTGTTTGTGAACGGTGAATCATCAAGGACCACCAATGTTGGTCACGGAGTTCCACAAGGTTCTGTGCTTGGACCAATTCTATTTACCCTGTACATGCTTCCTTTGGGCGACGTTATCAGAAAACACCGCATAAACTTCCATTGTTATGCAGACGATACTCAACTGTATCTATCGATCAAGCCAGAAGACACCAACCAATTGGTTAGACTTCAGGATTGTCTTGGAGACATAAACACTTGGATGACCTGCAACTTCCTGATGTTAAACTCGGAAAAAACAGAAGTTATCATGATAGGCCCAGAGCGCCTTCGAAGTCAGCTGTCACGTGATACAGTCTCTATGGATGGAATTGCTCTGGTATCCAACAGCACCGTCAGAAATCTTGGAGTTCTCTTCGACCAGGATATGTCCTTCAACTCTCATAAAGAAGACTTCAAGGACTGCCTTTTTTCATCTACATAATATATCAAAAATCAGGAACTTCCTGTCTCAAAGTGATGCAGAAAAACTAGTTCATGCATTTGTTACTTCTAGACTGGATTACTGTAATTCTTTGTTATCAGGCTGCTCTTGTAAATCGCTTAAAGTTGATTCAGAATGCTGCAGCACGTGTATTAACAAGAAGTAAGAAATGGGATCATATAACTCCTGTATTAACTTCTCTGCACTGGCTTCCTGTTAAATCAAGAATAGAATTTAAGGTACTTCTCCTCACCTACAAGGCACTTGCTGGTGAGGCACCGTCTTATCTTAAAGAGCTAACAAGCTCTTTAAGATAAGACGGTGCCTCACCGTACTGCCCTAAAAGGCATCTGCGCTCCGTAGATGCTGGGCTACTTGTGGTTCCTAGAGTTCTAAAAAGTAGGATCGGGGCCAGAGCCTTCAGTTATCAAGCTCCTCTTTTGTGGAACCAGCTTCCACTTTCAGTCCGGGGGGCAGACTCGGTCAGCTCATTTAAGATAAAGCTTACAACGTTCCTCTTTGATATTGCTTATAGTTAGGGCTGGCTCAGGTTAGCCTGGACCAGCCCTTAGTTAAGCTGCTCTAGGCTTAGACTGCCGGGGGACTTCTTAGGACACACCGAGCTCTTCTCTCACTCTCACTCTCTCCTTCCACAATCATCCATGTATTAATGTACATTCAGCTATAATTCAGCTTCTTTCCGGGAATTCTTTGTGCTTTCTCGCCTAGCAGGTCTCCATGGATCATAGTTTCGTGCGGACCCCGGTTCTGACTCCCGGCATGGCTCTGCTGACACCTACTGCTGCCATCATCATTACTTCAAATATGATTCATATTACTGTCATCATAAACCAACATCTTTCTGCTCTCCCTCCCCACAGAAGCCTCTGTGGATGGTGGTTCGACCTGATGGTGGTTGTCCCTGCAGTGGTCCTGCCGTACACTTGTTCTGATATTTGCAATTACTTGTATGATTTCTGTTAGAGGATTTGAATGTATTTTACATTGTTGATTCTGTACACATGACATCCATTGCAGTCTGTCCATCCCGGGAGAGGGATCCCTCCTCTGACGTTCTCCCTATTTTGGGGAGTTTTTCCTGTGCCAATGTGAGGGTTTCGGGACAGAGGATGTTGCATGTGTACAGACTGTAAAGCCCTCTGAGGCAAATTTGTAATTTGCGATTTTGGGCTATACAAAATAAAATGAATTGAAAAAAAATGAATTGAATTCCAACGCATTTTCAGCAGAAAATGAATTTTCTAGTTTTAAACCCTCAACCACATTGCGAGGATAAGTTTTACAATCATATACACAAATCTCTATGCTGTGTCTAATTCTAAATCTTTCTACAATAATGTTCACAAACATGACTGGATAGCAAAGATCCTGGCAACCAGTCAAGATAAAATATAAAACATTTTGCAGGCTGGTAAGTGCCTTAACCAAGGATGTTGCATATGTACGGACTGTAAAGCCCTCTGAGGCAAATTTGAAATCTTGTGGGAATCCTCTTTGGTGTAACACATTCTTCTGTGGCCAGGGAAGGTAGTGCCAAACACACACTTTGGACGGTACAGCAAATAGTGCCTTCATTTACAGTTTCGGCATCTCCCACCGCATATAAAACATGCCACTTGCAAAAAAGCGCAGTGCCACACAGACAATTGTTCACTCGCCACTGCGCAGTTTAGCCCATCAGCGAATCCTCCCCCCCCCCTAACCCCGCCCCATCGGTCGGACCGCCTGGAACAACTAGACCCCCTCCCCCGGTGGTATTTTGACGTGACTATAATCCGTGGGACCTTCTTACAAACCGCGAAATATTGTTTGTATTTATTTATTTATTTGTTTTCATGTCAAACGGTCCGTTAAGTTTCGGACCACCGATCTAAACATCTGCAATAGTAGAGTTTAAAACCAAACTGGTGACAGCAATAGTGACAAGTGCTGTATGTTAATAAAACTAAATCATAACAACGGAATAACTGTTAAACCTGTTTGTTTCGGGTCAAAGCAGCAGCTGATTTAACACATGAGGCTGCAGGATTAATCTGGCTCTTAGCCTAGTCTGGAGCAGGCTAGCTTCAAATAATAAATCGCCATGGTTACTTGGCCGGGTTTAATTCAACCTGCTTTCGTGCAACCAAGTCAGAGCTAAATTCCTCCTGTGTGTGTGTGTCTGTATCTGTGTGTGTGTGTATATATATATATATATATATAAATAATAGTTTTTTTTATAGCACACTTACTGGAGATTGGAGTGTATTGTTTTTGGCTCTTCCAGCCGGAACTTGCTCACTGCTGGTCCGCTCTGGTCATGTTGACTGTAAACAGACAGATGGGGGCACAGAAGACATGGATCAACATGACATATTCAAGATGATATCCTGGAATGTCAGTGAAATCCATTCTTTATTAATTTGTTGTTAAATATGAAATCATGAATTAGCAGTGGGTTTTACAGCTGCCCAGCAATTTATAGAATCATACCCAGAATCAGAATACAGCTGCAGTGCAGGTGTCTGCATGCAATAGCTGTGTCTTTGTTCAATTCACGTAACAGTATTCAGGATACTACAACAGGGCTTAAAACTCACATGCTGCTGTTTGTGTGTGTGTGTGTGTGAGAGAGTCAGGTGAGAAAACAGGTATCTTTATTTATCTTCCTCATATACAGGGTTAGATAATCAGAAATGATACTGATTAAAGTGTTTAAAAAGCTAAAATATTTTTATTTATGTGAGTACTTAATGACATTTATAACCATGACTCTACGAAAAACACATCTCCACAAACTACAAAAAGTTTCTTTTTTATTCTGTCCCCAAAGGCTCAGGGTCCTGACCGGTTAATACCCCCTTGATTTGATACTGTAGACACTAGACAAATATATAAATAAAGATGCAGTGCTCTTCGATGTCACATGTATGACAGAGAAATGGAAAAAAGTAGCAAACTCTTACGTAGACATCTTCATTTTAAATCTCTTCCAGGTGTCGGAGTTGACTAAAGTTATTAATAACCACTGCTGTTGTGTTTTTAATTACAAAAAGACGTGAGAACAAACTGCTCTTTTTGACTTTTTATTCAAGTAATCCAGCAATTTTGTTCCGCCTCACCTGAACCCCCCCTGATCCTAAGTGCCTCCATTATTCAGAATACCCTCTCAACACACAACTGAAATGCTCTCACATACACACACTACTGAAAACCTATATTGTCACACACACTACTGAAATGCTCTCCCACAAACAACTGAAAAACTGTACGCTCTCATACACACTACTGAAATGCTCTCACACACACACACAATATTTCAGTTAAAACGGAAGGTGTACGCAAGCATGTGAGCACAACCATGTGCTCAACAGCCTTCAAGTAACTTAGCTGAAGCAACTGTTCTGCTATGAGCCAAGCACACTGACTGCTGTGAGTGGATGTCTTCAGCATTTGGCTGTCTCCAGAAGGGAGCAACAATTGAATTCATTTTATTTTGTATGGCCCAAAATCGCAAAGCCCTTACATTGGCACAGGAAAAACTCCCCAAAATAGGGAGAACGTCAGAGGAGGGATCCCTCTCCCGGGATGGACAGACTGCAATGGATGTCATGTGTACAGAATCAACAATGTAAAATACATTCAAATCCTCTAACAGAAATCATACAAGTAATTGCAAATATCAGAACAAGTGTACGGCAGGACCACTGCAGGGACAACCACCATCAGATAGAACCACCATCCACAGAGGCTTCTGTGGGGAGGGAGAGCAGAAAAATGTTGGTTTATGATGACAGTAATATGAATCATATTTAAAGTAATGATAACAGCAGCAGGTGTCAGCAGAGCCATGCCAGGAGTCAGAACCGGGGTCCGCACGAAACTATGATACACAGAGACCTGCTAGGCGAGAAAGCACAAAGAACTCCCGGAAAGAAGCTGAATTAGTGATGTACATTAATAAAACATGGATGATTGTGGAAGGAGAGAGTGAGAGTGAGAAAGGGGCTTGGTGTGTCCTAAGAAGTCCCCCGGCAGTCTAAGCCTAAAGCAGCTTAACTAAGGGCTGGTCCAGGCTAACCTGAGCCAGCCCTAACTATAAGCAATATCAAAGAAGAACGTTGTAAGCTTTATCTTAAATGAGCTGACCGAGTCTGCCACCCGGACTGAAAGTGGAAGCTTGATAACTGAAGGCTCTGGCCCCCATCCTCCTTTTTAGAACTCTAGGAACCACAAGTAGCCCAGCATCTACGGAGCGCAGATGCCTTTTAGGGCAGTACGGTGTAACAAGCTCTTTAAGCTAAGACGGTGCCTCACCAGCAAGTGCCTTGTAGGTGAGGAGAAGTACCTTAAATTATATTCTTGATTTAACAGGAAGCCAGTTCAGAGAAGTTAATACAGGAGTTATATGATCCCATTTCTTAGTTCTTGTTAATACACGTGCTGCAGCATTCTGAATCAACTGGAGAGGTTTAAGCGATTTACAAGAGCAGCCTGATAACAAAGAATTACAGTAATCCAGTCTAGAAGTAACAAATGCATGAACTAGTTTTTCTTCATCACTTTGAGACAGGAAGTTCCTGATTTTCAATATATTACGTAGATGAAAAAAGGCAGGCAGTCCTTGAAGTCTTCTTTATATGAGAGTTGAAGGACATATCCTGGTCGAAGAGAACTCAAAGATTTCTAACGGTCCTCGATGATTCACCGTTCACAAGCACAAACTGGGATCGATCCGATAAATAAGATTTAAACTAGCTGAGTGCAGTTCCAGTCTCTGCAGCAGGATACGGTGATCGATGGTGTCAAATGCAGCACTGAGGTCCGACAAGAAAAGAGACAAGTCCTTGGTCCGATGCAAGTAGAAGATCATTTGTAATTTTCACCAGTGCCGTTTCTGTGCTATGATGCACTCAAAATTATGACTGGAAATCCTCGAACAAAGCATTGTTTTGTAGAAAGTCACATACTTGATTTGTGACAGATTTCTCAAGGATCTTAGCGAGGAAGGGAAGATTAGAGATTGGTCTGTAGTTAGCCAACACCTCTGGAGCTAGAGTAAGTTTCTTAAGAAGAGGTTTAATTACAGCTACCTTGAAGGACTGTGGTACATGTCCTGTCAACAAAGAGATTCATAATATCCAGTAGGGATGTGCTAATTAACGGAAAAACCTTAAGCAGCTTAGTTGGAAACGGATCCAGGAGACAAGTGGAAGAGTTGGATTTCAAAATTGTAGAAGTCAGTTGATCAAGGTCAATGGAAGAGAAAGCATTCAATTAGGTATCAGGGCCCACGGCTGCGTCCAAGGTTCCTACATCCGAGGACGTGTCGGCTCCGGTTGGGGGTAGTAGACCATCAATTGTCTCTTTGATAGTCAGAATCTTTATTTAGAATCTATATTATTGAAGAAGTTCATAAAGTCGTTACTACTGAGGTCCACAGGAATACACGGCTCAACAGTGCTGTGACTCTCTGTCAGTCTGGCTACAGTGCTGAAGAGAAACCTGGAATTGTTTTTATTTTTCTCGATTAATGATGAGTAATAAGACGCTCTTGCGTTACAGAGAGCTTTCTTATATGTTTTAACGCTGTCTTGCCAAGTTAGCCTAGATCCTTCTGATTTGGTGGAACGTCATAACTGCTCAAGTTTCCGCACAGTTTAATTTAAGTTCCGGGTTTGAGAGTTATACCAAGGGGCGAACTTCCTTCTTGTTGCCATTCTTCTTGAGAGGAGCAATACCGTCCAGTGCCATTCTCAAAGAGCCTGTGGCAGTATCGACAAGATGGTAGATTTGTGACGGACTGAAGTTTTCACAGGAGTCTTCTGAGACAAGACACTGAACTTAGAGCATAGGGAATGGCTTCTTTAAATGAGGCTACAGTGGTATCTGATAAACATCGACTGTAGAAACCCTTGGCAGGAGGAGGAGATTCTGGCAGTAGAAATTCAAAGGTTATCAGACAATGGTCCGGGAGGAGAGGGTTCTGTGGAAAGATTGTTAAGTGTTCTATCACAATACCATACACAAGAACCAAGTCGAGCGTGTGGTTAAAATAATGAGTTGGTCTGTTTACACTCTGACAGAAACCAATTGATTCCAGCAAAGTGTCAGGTGACGAGGGTGCAGGTTGAAGGCAGGCAGGCAGGACTCAAACGCAGGATTCAGATTTCCGGAATGTGCTCTTTATTTTGCACAAAAACTAACAGAAGCCAAAAGAACATGCACCAACGATGGGTAGACATAGACAATGACGCAACAAAGAACAACTGGCACACAGGGCTTAAATACACAAGGGAGGTGCAGGTGATTAGACACAGGTGGAAACACTCAAGCAATCACAAGACAAAGCAGGAAGTGAAGTTAACCCAGGACCACAAGGAACGTGAAACTTCAAACTAAAACAGGAAGAGAGACCAAACCGTGACACAAAGAGAGAAATGAAGTACCAAGGGTGTCGTTATCGACATCCACATGAATGTTAAAATCACCCACTATAATTACCTTGTCCGTTTTAACGACCAAACTCGTTAAGAAGTGTGAAAATTCACATACAAATTCAGAATAAGGACCTGGGGCCCTGTACACTATTACAAAGAGAACCGGCTGGATTATTTTCAAGGTTGGCTGTGAAAGACTTAAAGTCAGACTTTCAAATGAGTTATAATCCAGTTTAGGTTTAAGGTTTATTAAAAGGCAGGAGTCATAAATCGCTGCCACTCCACCCCCTCGACCTGTGCCTCGGGGGATATGAGTATTAACATGACTTGGAAGAGTCGCTTCGTTTAAGCTAAAGTACTCCCCATTCGATAGCCATGTTTCAGTAAGACAGAAAATATCAACATGGTTGTCAGATATTAGTTCATTTACTAAAACAGAGATCTAATATTCAAAAGTCCCCCTTTAATTCTCCTAGTTTGTTGCACTGTTGTATTATTACTTTTAACTTTTTTTAAAGTTATTAAATATAACTCCTCGGTTGTTTACCTTTTAACTTAAATAACTGTGTCCGTGGGGCAGAAACAGTTTCTATAGAGTTAATTACGCTATGGCTGAGTGACTGCTCGGATGGAAGCGCAGAGAAATGTGTAAGACTGCGACTCTGCTTCCTGGTCTGAACTCTGGGTCATGGATTAAGTCCATTAAGAAACTGGGTCAGGTTCTGAGTTGAGCTCCATCCAAAGTTGGATGGATGCCGTCCCTCCTAATCAGACCAGGCACTCCCTAAAACGTCTTTCAGTGATCAACGAAGCCCACATTATTTACTGGGCACCACCTCGACAACCAGCGGCGGAATGACGACATGCGGCTATACATGTCGTCACTGATCAAGTTTGGGAGGGGGCCAGAGAAAACTACGGTGTCCGACATTGTTTTAGCGTATGTACACACCGATTCCATGTTAACTTTTGTGACTTCCGAGTGGCATAACCGGGAGTCATTACCGCTGACGTGAATTACAATCTTACTGTATTTACGTTAGGGCTGTCAAAAATAGCGCGTTAACGGCGTTAATTAGCTGTTTATTGTTAATTACGTCAATTTTTTTGACGCATTTCACGCATGCGCAGTGTGACAAATTATTCAGGTCCGGAAAGAACCTCTTCTTCTAGGGAATGCACTTCATCCTATACAACACATTACTGCCACCTGCAGGCATACGTCAGGCCGTCAGGTTCAGCAAGTCGTTTGCGCCAGAGACCCGCACCCCCCCCCCCCCCCCCCCCCCTCCCCCCGGTTCTCGCGCAGCGGAACAGAGAAGAAGAAAAGCTCCGCCCAGCAGAGCTTTGCTAAGAAAAATAAATAAAGAGCAGCGCTGAGATAGAGGAAAGACCATCGGAGAGACCCGTAATACTGTTCTGAAACATGCGGAGGAAGAGAAGCCAATGCGATGTAAATCCTCCCAGGTATGGGGATATTTCACACTGAAATGGGGGTGCTAGCGGATTTCTTTGCAGCGCCAGTCGTTCTAATCGCCGCGCTTGACTTTAAGGTGTAACCTTTATTATTGTTCGGTCTGAAACGGCGCGCCCAGTGACGGGTGGTGCAGCAATATTGTTGTTCGGGTGGAAATCGGGAGAAAGGTCGGTCCGGGAGATTTTCGGGAGGGGCTTTGAAACATTGGGAGGGTTGACATGTCTGGTCATGTCTGGTCATCGCAGCCCTCAGGAGCACAAACTCACAGCAGAGTGGGATAAACTGCAGAGGCTCGAGACCCTTCTAGAGCCATTCAGGGAAATCAGTCTGTAACTTATCAAATAACATTGATTTGATTATTTTCTGGAATGAATTAAAAAATCAAATATCAATAACATGTATTTATGTAAAAAATAATAATGATGATAATAATGATAATTATGTATCTGTGTCCTGTTATTTATCTTTAGTATGCATTTCAAAAAGAAAAAATGGTTAGGATTCAGGTGTGATTAATCATGATTAATCCACTGAAAATTCTGATTAATTTGATTAAAATTTTTAATCATTTGACAGCCCTAATTTACGTATATCCTTAGCCAGCAGTTTAAGATAAGACTCAATGTCGCCCGCTCTGGCCCCGAGTATACAAGTAACTATGGCCCCTGGTTTCGCTAACTTCAAGTTCCTCAGAATGGAGCTACCTATCACCAGAGTTGGCTTCTCAGCGGGTGTGTCGCTGAGTGGGGAGAAGCGGTTTGAAACGTGAAGTGGTTGGTGGTTAACCGTGTGCTTCGACTTAGACCTATGCTTACTCCGGACAGTCACCCAGCCTCCCAGCCGCTCGGGGGTTGCCGGGGGACAGTTAGCAGGAGAAAACGATACGTCTATGTGGTCCGGAACCTACTATAGGAGATGGCTGGTTAACTACAGCGGCTACTGACTGAGCTTCCATGGTGCGGAGCCTGGCTTCTAACTCACTAAGCCTCGCCTCCAACCGATCTACACTTCTTACATGTACCATTATCCGTAAGGGAGGCAGAGGAATAGCTAAATATGTGACACACCGAACAAGAAAGAGCAGGGGAGGTAGGGAGGGAAGACATCACAAGGTTAGATGCTAAGCAACGTCTAAGCCAGTGTTGTGCCTGAACGCGTTCATTGAAGTTCATGAACTCGTTCATATTTTGGTCGAACGTGAACTGAACGTACTGTATTAAAGGCCGATGAACGTCACTGTGAACTCGTTCATTCTGGTGTCTATGAACAGCACGTTTTTTCAGGTTAACATCGTTCAAAAGGGTGCCAGATTTCCGTAGAAAACACACCGTAAACGCGCCTTAATAAGTAGCGGAAAAAACACCCAATCTGGCAACACCAGCCACCAGTGTCGCACCGCCGCATGCGTCATCAAAAAAAAAGAAATGCATGGCGGCGACAGCTGCGTGTAGCAAAGAGGCGGCGTATAATCATTTAAATGAGTTTTAGGAAGTTACTGACAAGGTCGGTGAGGCTGGGAGGAATCTGACCTTTGTAAACATTTGCACCTTAATGATATCTGTTTTTATTCCTTATTTAAAAAAGACCATTCAAGCAGCAAGTGTTTGAAAATGTACTGTAGAGGTGAACGCTGCAGCTGCTGCTAGTGTGGAGTGAATGGACAGCAACATAGCATTAAAGCAACAATGGGGAAATGCTGTCCCCTCAATGCTAATGTAAACCCTGGTTGGATAAGGATTCAAAATTAGATATGAAGATTAAATCTGATGCCTAGCTTCAGTGTTAAAAGTGATAAAATTATTGCTGTCTGTGGTTCTATATGGGCTGTGGCAATAATTTTGAAAAATAATAGCTTTCAGCAACATATGGAAAAAATGAACTGAACTAGTTGGAACTGTGAACTTAGTTCAAATATTTTGAAGTTTGAACTATGAACTGAACTAGTTCATTTTAAAATTTGTGAACTGAACTTTGAACTAGTTCATGTACAAAGTGAACTTTCCCAACACTGGTCTAAGTGACTATTCGTTTGAACGATAAAGTGCTGGACGGTGAGGCGTTAAACAACGCCTCACGTAGATAATTCGCCGCTTGAACTGACAATATCACGAAAGAATCAACTTGGTATCGCTAGAGCTTTGAAAAAGTTCAATGACATCAAACATGCTGTCGACAGGAAGTGACGCAACAGACTCACCACACTCGGGAACACAAGACAATCCAGCAGCCCCTCTGAGAGCAGCCGAGGAGATTCAAGAGAGCTCCTGAGGAGTTGGTGCCTTCTGGAGAGATTATCTCCAGGATGCAGAGGGTAATTGACAGTTTAATGTAAAAGTAAACATATTTGTCTATTTATCTTTTAGTGTTATTGTTTTTTTACAAAACATACTTGAATAAAAAAAACATTATAGCTTAAACTTCCTTGGTTGTGTGAGATGTATGATCCTGTTTGTGAGCTATTTACATTATTTTTCTATAGAGCAGATGGATCGCTTTCTGATACGTGTGTAGTCTCCAGGTGCACCTGCAGGAATTGCTCAATGTATCTTCTTCTCTTTAAAATAAATGTAAATTCTTTTAACTTGATTGATTCAACTAGGAGGGATTGAAAATCCCAACAATTTTGGGCTCATCCGGGATTGCAAAGTTTTTCTGCGTAGGTAAATTCGGTCCAAAATGCTTTCACCCATTGAACACTGTGTACTCCCAGCCCGCCTCAAACCAAGGTAAGCAGAAACCTGTTACCACTAATTTTAAATAAATAAATAGACTTTTAGAACATAGTTGTCTGTTCAGGGAAGAATATACATAAACTGGTTGACTGTAGTTAAATGGAAGGTGAATTTGACCGGGATGAGGACGGCTGGGGCCAGGATGAAAAATAATGAATGACCAAGTGAAATGGTTGTTGGTGGCGGTGAGGGGAGATGCCACCGAGAAGAAGAAATATGATACAGTGGAATGTACGGATCAAGCAAGGAAGTTTTCAGGAGAAGAAAGAACTAGAAGCTAAATGTAAAAAGAAACGGGAACATTGTTCCGCATGGTTTTCATCGGAAAAAAAAGGTTCGCCGGAGCATGAGGTCACATGATACGGGAGGTAGAACACACACACACTGCCGCCGCCTGCAATGAAGAAAGGCTTTCTGCATGCCCGCGTACTCTCACACAAACACACATCCGAGTAGCAAAAGCTCTCATTGACATCATAGAGCAATTGGAAGCACAACAAAAGCTTTCACTGAAACACACGTTTTCAGGAAAATCATTAGAAAATAGGCCCACCACTATGGTGTGAGTTCAAGGGAAACTATCACATTTGGTTGATTCAGGGGCTACACATTCTGTAGTATAATTTTAAAAAAGCAATTTTTTCAGGTCAGAAATTGAGTGGCAGACGTGTCTTCTCTTTTTCTAATTCATAATTGGGTTGAGCCGGATACTCGGCTGAAACGAGTATCCGGTACGGATAAAGCCCTTCTGCCGAGTACAAGTATTATACGAGTAATACGAGTCAATATCTGTGCTCGGATTGAATAAAAGTCCTCATTGGGTAGCTGTCTGTGTCTGCGTTCTGTGATAGGCTAGTCACAGCGCCCCTCCCCTACCCACACACTGTTTATTGTGTTGTTGTGTCCCGCTCGGCTCACTCATACACAGAACTCCTCTCTCCCTCAGTCATCAGGTTCGCGGGTCTTTCCCGATAAATTTAAAGGATTTCTTCGGCTTCAGGTTTTTTTTTTTTACTTCGGTTTGTTGTTCTTAACTAGTAGAGTTCAGGTAAACGTGGTGCTTAAGAATGCGACTCGCGTTGCGTCTCTGCCTGTCTGAGTTTTTTTTTTTCACATTTTTTTTTACTTCACGCACTGACCTACTGTCTCTCCCTCTCTTTTTCGTTCATCAGTTTTTTTCTACCGTCTGCTGGCTAAATATAATTGTCAGTCGAACAACTGTGATATGAAGTGGATAACTCATGCGATTAGATTTTTGCCTTCTTCCTGACTTTCACACATTTCATCATGGGATATTCTGTTGAGCAGGATGCAAAAGAAGATGCAGCAGGTTTCTATTTACTTATGTTCAAATTTCTTTAAACTTTATATATTATATACATTATATTTTTCTCACATGAAATTAGCATACACTATTAAATACACATAAAAAGAACACACACATACTTAAGCAATAAGGTACGAGAGGCTGTACTTTATCCTCAATAATGTTACAGTTCAAGGGTGTTGTTAGGCCTGACGTGTCGCCGAGGACCAGCAACACTTGTGCCAACCCTCCGCTAGGATAGAATAGAACTGATGTCTCACATCGGTCCAGATAACAAGACCAGGCTTCTGCTTAAATGACAACCAAGCCATTTAAGATTTGTTCTTGTCTTTTCATTTTGAGCTAAATAATATTAAATAATATTAAAAATTCATGTTTTTACTTTAGATTATTATTTTCTAGACCTCGTAGATATAAATACATTGTCTTTCAAAAGAACTTTTCAACCGTGTTAAGTCATTCAATGCATTACATTGTCTTATTACAACTTGACTCAAGGAGTGGTTTCCCTTCAATAGTCCTATCATGTACAGCAGTAAATTAAACACCACATTTAAATTACGTCAATGTACTAATTTCCTCCCGGGGAAAAACACTTGAGTCAGCTCAATCAATTCCTGAGCAAAATACATCTTAAAGTTGAAGAATCAATGTTCATACTTTTTTCTTAAATATTTGGATTATTCTACAAATGAATTGCAATCAGATGTTAAGTCCTAAGTGAGTATTGTATTCAAAATGAACTCAGTAGATACATCTAGCAGCAACATAACATTACATTCAAGTCCCACTCCCTGATCGACAGCTGATTAACACAGTAAACAACAAAGAAGGCTCACAGTAGGGAATTTTCACCGACAACACACATGCAAAACCAGGATAGCACTGTAGAAACCCGCCAGACATACACACACACTTACCAGTACACAGTACCCTAAAAATCAGTCTACACAAGAAACGCATATAAACCTTACATACACAGTGGGGCTTATGGTTTCCCTGCGTTTCCTGCTGGCACTGCAATGCAGTCATCTCTGACCTCCAAGCTGCTTGCTCTCCACTCCTTCATCAACCTCCCCTCCACTCTTCTTCCTCATCTTACGCGAGCCCAGTGTCGCTTCCTCCCGTATCCCACAACCTACCCGACTCTCCTGTCCACACGGAACTTCAACATCCTCCTTTGTATCAGTCATCTACGAAAGTGCAGACGGCTGGATGGATGAGAAATTAGACACAATACTGAACTTAAAGCAGGAGAGATAGAGAGACTGTCCTCTTCTCTCTCTCCTTGACTGCATGCCTTTCTCTTTCCCTCTCTGCTTGTTTCTCTTTATATCTCACACTGCGGCTCCTCTCTCTCTTCATGCCCTTCTCGCTCAGGTACACAGACACATACTCTGGCTTAGAATTGCCACACTCAGCTTTTTCAGTTCCCTCACAATTGTTGGAATGCATTGATGCATTCCAAGTATTGTTGGAATCTTCGAATCTTCATTAGGGCCTGAGCCGACTGAAAGTTGGGCGAAGCCCTATTGAGTTTCGAAGAATTATGGGGGCCTGAGCCGACTGAAAGTCAGGCGAAGCCCTATTGTGTTTCGAAAAATTATTAGGGCCTGAGCCGACTAAAAGTCGGGCGAAGCCCTATTGAGTTTCAAAGAATTATTAGGGCCTGAGCCGACTGAAAGTCGGGCAAAGCCCTATTGAGTTTCGAAGAATTATTATTCTTATTATTCCGCCACTTCAATTGCACTTTTGGGGCCTTTTTCATTTTCAAAAACTCTTGGATTTTTGCATGCGCTTCAAAAGTGCAAAAGATTTAGATATTCTTGGGGTCGCGCATTTTGGGGCAAAAAAAAAGTGCTATCTAGCGGCCGCGTAAGTGCTGCCTCTGGGAATTTTTTTCCCACTTTTATCGATTGACTTGAACCTTTGCACCCAGGTGCTCTTGGATGTGCTCTGTAAAAAAGTCAAGCATGGTATGCAAATGCACCTACCGATTTTTTTCCGCCATTTTGAATTTTGTGAAAAACAGTGCGCCTTATAATCCGGAGCGCCGTATATATGGATCAATTGGTTCATCCATACTGGTTAACGAAGATCCATTGGAGGGAAAGTCTGGTGCCAGCAGCCGCGGTAATTCCAGCTCCAACAGCGTATATTAAAGCTCGTAGTTGGATGTCGGGATCGAGCTGACGGTCCCTGTAGAGTCAGTTTTTTTTTCTTCCTCTATTTTTAACCGCGTGTCCAGCTGATATAAGAAACAATGGTGCTTTTGAGATGCTAAATATTAGAGTTGAGCCGGATACTCGGCTGAAACGAGTATCCGGTACGGATAAAGCCCTTCTGCCGAGTACAAGTATTATACGAGTAATACGAGTCAATATCTGTGCTCGGATTGAATAAAAGTCCTCATTGCTCGTAGCTGTCTGTGTCTGCGTTCTGTGATTGGCTGGTAGTCACAGCGCCCCTCCCCTACACACATACTGTTTATTGTGTTGCTGTGTCCTGCTCAGCTCACTCATACACAGAACTCCTCTCTCCCTCCCTCAGTTATCAGTTTTCGCGGGTCTTTCCCGATAAATTAAAAGGATTTCTTCGGCTTCAGGTTTATTTTTTTTACTTCGGTTTGTTGTTCTTAACTAGTAGAGGTAAACGTGGGGCTTGTTAAGACGTGGTGCTTAAGAATGCGACTCGCGTTGCGTCTCTGCCTGTCGGAGATTTTTTTTTCATTTGCTCAAACCAGTTTTTATTTTTTACTTCACGCACTGACCTTCTCTCTCTCTCCCTTTCTCTGCCGGTCATCAGTTTTTTCTATCGTCTTCTGGCTCTCTTCACGCACTCAGTGTCTGACGTTGACTAGTTGTGTTAAATAACTAAATATTAATATTACAAATTAAGCCACACACACACTTCCCCTCTCTCTCATGATCATCAGTGATACAGAATAATGACTGGTAAACATAAATGAACATAAGAATTAAGAAGGAATGCTGTTTTAACCGCAGAAATGCGTCAGTACAGTACACTGTTTTTCAAGTTCATGTATGATTGGTCATATCACCTGTTAATCAAGCTTCCTGCGAAGGGTCAATTGCATGCTTAAAAAAGCATAATGGTTAAAGCCCAGCCCATTTCAAGACAACCCGACAACTTACGGGTTAAATCCTTCATACTTCCGGGTTAAGCCCCGCCCACTCCGAGTACAGATACGTATACAGATAATTTATATGGTTCAACAGATACAGATAATGCTGTACTCGCTCATCTCTACTAAATATGCTCCATTCTTTACTAAACTTGGCTCCCACAATAAAGTTAAACACGTAGTCACTTATGATTTCAATGCTTCCACATTTGAATTTTGCTTTGTATTTCATTTAACCTGCCCCAGCAACTGTTGTGATCAATTCTTTTCCAAGGTGTCAAGTGTGTACCTTCATTTTTTTTTGGATCATTGCAACTGTTCTTTGCAAGGTGGGCTAATAATGCTTGCTGGCTGTTCATTGATGAACTGGGTAAAGAGCTTGTCACGCCACATATGAAAAGGCTCATGGAGGGCAATCTTGCCTTCATTGAATGGTGGTGATCCAACTTAATTCAGTGACGTTTTGATCATTGATGGTTGGCTCCATGCTTAGGAATCTGTAGACCTGGGTTTGATTCCTGGTTGAGGCACTTAAGTTATCAGTATTTTTCTTCCTCTTATTGACCCGCGTGTCCGGCTGACCGGTGCCCCCCCCCGACCTGCAAGGAGAGGCGAAGGCCCGTTCATCGCTTCTCGGAGCGTTTATTCAACTTATTATTATTCTATTTCTTCCGCCGCACCTTTCAACTCCTTCACACTTTCAGCTATTAAAACCGTTCAAATCTGCTGACATAATTTTTTTTTTAAACCCCAGAATTTACATGTTTTAAAATTGCTCTACCAGCAGTTTTAAAACACGGAGAGACCTGTAAACTACACTGATGCCTTTGTTAGAGTCTTGTGTCTCCCAAAATAAAAAATTTTGGCTACCCCATATAGTTTTGCTCCAGGGGACATTTGTTTGAGGTGTGGATTCTGTGTAAATCACTGACTCTCTGCCCTTCTGAGCTTGTTAGTGACCGCAGCTTCTCCATTGTCACGGTTACTCGCTCACGCCGGCTGCTCTTTGACTCGCAGCTGATCCGTATTAGCTGATTAGTTCAGTCTGACAGGACCTGAAGGTATTCAGGTCTTACAAAGGACATTTCAGAACCTCCCTTCCTTGTCTCCACCCCCCCCCCCCTCACCCTCCCCCCAGCTGCTCCGTTGCCATGGATACTTGGAGCGCTGCACTCACACAGCTAAAGCATAACAGCTGATCAGTAGAGTCACATGCTTTCTGTCAACAGACATCTGTTTCCTTACCCTCTTCCTCTCTTCCTCCCCCCATCCCATCATTTCAAAACAACCCCCCCATAGAAGGCATTCTTACTGTGATATTTGATGAGGCCTATCAATTAATAACTTCTTAGTTTGAATAACAAATACTCTGTCAAATAATATATAAATAGTCTCTCAACACCTGCCCCCTCACCCAATACCATCATTTTAAAATAAAAGGTGCAATGATTATCTGTAATTTAACCATGAAGCTTAGGATAAAGCTGTTTTGTTGAATACCTATTGCTCTTTCAAATAGTACTACAACCGCTACTAATTTAATATATATCATAGCTCCATCCATGCTGCCTTCTTGCCTATTCTCGTCTACAGATTTCCTGCCTGCCCCTCTGAATTTGGATGCCTGTCTGATTGCCATCCTGGACCCTGTTCCTCACACGTGGCAAACTGAGTAACCGTATAATTTTAAGGACGAGATGAAGTAGATCAGGCTTTTCGGTTCCCCAAAACAGGTGTGGATGAATCACCATATCAACACATCGAAAAACTTGAACCTGGTCCTGCGCAGGTTCATTTGAGCCAGCTGGATTAGTTCGCCACACCCCCGGAAAAAAGGGCAGTTCACTTAATCATTGATGGATTGGATAATTCATAGGATAATAATATATTCCATGAAGCTTACTGCCAGTAGGCCCATTTAAAGAAATATAATCTGATTGATTAGAGTGATGAGGCACTTAAAATGAGTCTATACTTTTTACCAACACTTACACATTGAATGTTGACTTGTCTGGGATACTTTGTCAGGCTTGTAGCCTCGCAGGGGAGCGGTGTCATTTTTTGCCATGATTATATGATTCATTTAATTTTGTATAGCACGATATTGCAAATTTGCCTC
Organism: Pungitius pungitius; assembly: GCF_949316345.1. Lineage (NCBI taxonomy): Eukaryota > Metazoa > Chordata > Actinopteri > Perciformes > Gasterosteidae > Pungitius > Pungitius pungitius. Next base: position 8,558,483 of record NC_084907.1, read on the forward strand.
AGAGGGCTTAACAGTCATGTGTGAAGAAACCCTCACATTGGCACAGGAAAAACGCCCCAAACAATGGAAAAAGCATTCACAAATTTGTTTCCATCTGCTGTGAGTTAAAGGTGTTATTCGGTCAGGACGTAGTGCATCCTTGTTTTCTCCTCAGGGACTTGCTAATGGTCTTTGTCTCTTTGTGTGATTCTTCCCAGTGTCAGTAATGGCTGCTGCTCCTCCAACGACATCTGTTTGACACACACTCTTGTGTGCTCTCAAAGTGTACGTATTATTCCTTATTCTGTACTTATGACATCTATCAAACTTCTAGCCATCCTATCACAGGGATCCCCCTCTGTTTTGACCAAAGACCTTGAAGCCACAACACACCGCACCCCATGTTAAGCATGGGAAGTTTTGAATGTGGACCACTCTGTTTCAATGCCCCCGACGTCTACTAATGCGAGAAAAGGGTGCTGTAAGGTATAGTTTTTGTATGCAGCGCCGGCGCTCCGCACATGCACATCACGCACTGCGCGTAGGGCACCAAGTGCCTGGGGGGGCATCAATAAATCTGGAACGCGAAAAATCATCACAGTAGGCTACTAGTATAAATAACAAATAAAATATGTCTAAAGCATGTAAATATGCAAAAGCAATACAAAAGTTATAGGCCTAGACCTAATTAGTCGAGAAAAAGGGGAACCTCCTGTCTCCCTTTTTTTGCGTTTATTATCAATTATGTTATGTAAACAATCTTATTGTGTAGTGAAAAAGTAGCCTAGCTACAAGTGACACTTTCACAACGTAATGAAATGATGAGTGGGAAACGGCTCTTGGTAAGGTTAACTTTGGAAAAACCTTTCGTCTGAACGTGATGTAATTAGGGAACGTTTAAGTGGTCTGGCTGTCATCAGCATCAATGGGGACATTGCTCAGAAACTGTCATATGATGACCTGATAGCTGATTTTAAAGCTAGGAAATGCAGGCGTTTGGCTCTGTAGGGCCTTTGACAACTGATGGTAGTGAAAATGTTTGTAATATAGTTCTATCGGATAGCAGAATGGTCTCTTTTATAGAGATGGTAAAGTAAATTCTACTGTGCAGTTTGTACTTATGCACATTATTACTTACACGGTTATATACTTCAATACTTGTGGGGGTATTTGGTATTTCTTTCTTTTAATGTTTGTTTATGTAAATTATTTATCTTTAGAAGTTATTTGGGGAATAAAGAGAACCTAACTAAGAAATCAACATGTTAAGTGACCAGGCACATATTTTATTTATTTGTTAACAACTTCATCAGGTTAGTGTTAACTGGGGTTGGACCTACAGGGCACCCCTGCTTCTTTTTTTTTAGTTAGTAAAAAAAAAAAGGAAACGATAGTCAGCTCAACATTAAATGAATTATTAATAACTTTTAACAAAAACTTATTTCACCAGTAAATTACTGTTAAACGACAAAAACAATGGGAAAAGGGTATTTTACAACAACTTCGAATGCAGCACAAAGCTGGCGAGGCGAATTTCAAGTAAACGCAACAGCTGTTTGTTTTTCAGACAACGGCAGCTACAGACTGTTCAGTGAAACACAGACACACTTTTACACCGTTTAGCTGTATTGTAACAGTGGTTGCTCCATTGACATATTTAATATATATACTTCAGCTGCTAACTAACGGTAGGCTAACGTTACCTGCTGTCCAGTGTAGTGTTTACTAGCGTCCAGTGCGGCGCTGTTTCAGTTCTCTCTAACGTCCGTTTTCGGAGCATCAGGGAGAAGCGGGAGGCATTTAAGTGCCTCTAAATAAGGCACCGAAATCGGAATTGCTATTCGGTCCGGTAGATAACGGCCGTTAAGACACCTGTACCGTATTAGCACCACCCCCCATTTCCCATTCAAAACTCACAGACTTGAATTAAGTCCTCACTATCTTTTGTAATCACTGACTGGATAATTAGGTTAATTTGCTAGCTTTGAATAACTAGTCCAGCTAACTGCTACATGTCTGTTGTTAGCTGGCAGGTTGTTTGGCTTCATACACATACAGCAAGAAACGTTGACAAACGCACTCTTCTGATCATTACGTTACACTGGGTATCTAAGTTAGTTAATGCAACTTTTGATTTAGGAACACCAACTCCAAATATTTTACTATAATAAGCAATTATTGTGGAGATATAAACATATTCGAAGCACTTACTTTTCATGAGGGATTTCACTCTTTGTGAGGCTTCGTTTTTGCCACGTTCAACAATAACCTACGTGTCTGCGACACAGACTACACCGGAGGACCACAACAACAATCTGTGATGCTATTAGCTGCCCTGATTGCTGCCTAAACAAGGAAATAAATGAATTATTGTTATTAATATAAAACGTCAATTAGGACCTTTTCACAATCATTTTTAATGTTAAAAATATTTGTCGAGGACCCCAAAAATCTAAAAATAAATTCTTATAGGGGGTCCCTAATGACTTATAGGGGGTCCGGGACCCCCCCAGACCCCTGTCATTTCGAACCCTGGTGGTGGTGGTTGGTTGGTTCGTTGGTTGGGGGGGGCTCCACTAAGCATTTGTGCTTAGGGCACCCAAATGGCTAGCGCCCTGTATGTATGTGAACATTTGGCCTCAAAATTTGGTGTCACCTGCACACATGGTAGGACCTATATCTGGCTGATAGACAGCTCGTTGGAGGGAGGCATATCAGTGTGCATTTGATTAAGTTACTTTATATTGCATTGAGTTTATTCAGTTACGTTAAGTTAAATTGAACAAATTAAGTTTTTTTTGTTTGAAGCTAGGCCACCCTACTAATCATTTTCCAGAAGGAGGGATGACTACTGCTCATGCTTCTCCAAGACTGTATCTCCTTTTTGGACTTGGAGGAGAAGAGAGGCATTCTCTATCCCCTACCGGTGTAACACTGTATGTACCCATTTAGCTAACTTTAATAGTGGCAAGTTGAACAAATCCCTCTTAATACTTCATGTGTGCATGTACAGCAAAGACAGACAAACACACACACACACCAAGGTACATAACCAAACTATATCAGGGAGGTTTCTCCTATTGTTAACACACACAGCATGAATGAATGTCCACATGCTGATGACAGAGTGAGATTGAGGCATCAAAGCCTTCTCATCCTGCCTTTCTCCTGGTCAGCTCTGCTGGGGACATTGAAATGGAATTGGCAGGGATTAGTTTAACACTGCCATGTGGCATTCAGCCTTAGCACTTTGTTAAGTAGCATGCAAACACACCACATGGATGTTTCCTACACCTATACTTACAGTATCAGTCAATTGAAGGAAAAGGTGTTTTTGACAAACTCATTTAAGTGTAACTAACCAACAAAGAACCAGCTATGTGAATGCAGCAGCCCTTTTTTGTACCAAGTTGTAGTATGGATGGTTGCCTTTGATTGGTCTTCGTCCAATAAATGTACTGTATATTGTGTATAGAAGACAGTCCCTACTTTGAAGCACATGCTTTCCTATCTATCTTGATCTGTATGGATGACATCTATCTTTCAGTGGGTTCAAATATTTGGTCCAGATTGTGGTTGCCACAGGGACGAAAGTGACAAAAATCCATGTAATTTGCTCAGGTGGTGGTTGCTTGTTCCTCGGTGGCTGCTTAACACCTCGTGTGTCTTCACGCTGTGCTTGCGCTCATGATGGAGTCTTGTGTGTCCTACAGACTACAGAGTAATACAGACAGGGGGCTTCCAGCTCACATGTGAATGTGAAAGCAGTCGGAAACGAGGGTGAGACACCAAATACTGATTTATTCCTGTCAAGCAATGTTTTGTGTTTAAAAAAGAATATACAGTATTAGCTCCCAGTGGAACGATTCAGACTCAGTACAGAAACCTTGAGACCTTATTAAATCACTCAAGCTCACAAACGACCCGAGCACAATACACACAAACCACGCATGTCACTTACCAGCTACAAACGCTTTCACGTCCCCGTCTTTGTATTGATCAAAGTGAAACAGGACTGTGCACTAACACAATATAACGACTCAGTGAGAGCTGTGCTAAATGCCGCTATTATCCAACAATAGATCTGAGCTGAGCGAGCAGCTGGTTGGGTGGATGGAGGAAGGGAGCCTACAGAGCATGCTTGGAACAAAATCCCTGGGTATTAGAACATCACATGACCACCCATCCACCAGCAGTCACGCTGCAATAGGAGGAGATGAAAGAGGTAGAGAGAGGACAAGAATCAGTTGGTGGAGGGGGGCGACGTCACAGTGCTGCTAAAGTCCTCCTTTTCATGACAGTCACAGGGACAGAGGAGGCATGAGCCAATAAGGCGTGAGGAACCCCTCCCTAAGCAGAAAAGCAACATGGGCAGACAAGGAGTGGGGGAGACAAGATCTGGTTGCAGAAAATATAAGATTAGCTGCATTGATGTACTAGAGCATGAAATAGGAGAAAAATCTCATGAGGCTACTACTATCTTATATTTTCTATTTGTATATTATCATAATTTTAAAATTCCAGAGATGAGTCAAATATATTTAGTTAAAATCCAAATACAACTAGAAAGCAGTATGTACCTTCTGTTCTATTTAGGAATATATGATAATATAGTTAGTTAGTAGATATTATAGTATACTTTTGTATACGTGTCAAGTCCAGCACACAGAGGGCTATTGCACAAAACCCGGAGAAGGGATTAAGCCGGGCTATCCAGGTTATCCTGGAGGAATTTAGCTTGGACTTGGTTGCACAAAAGCAGGTTGAATTAAACACGGCCAAGTAAGTATGGCGATTTATTCTTTGAAGCTAGCCTGCTCCAGACCAGGCTAAAGGCCAGGCTAAGCTGAATCCTGCAGTCTCATGTGTTAAATCAGCTGCCGCTCTGATCCGAAGAAAACGTGTTTAACAGTTATTCCGTTGTTTTCTGATGTATTTTCAATTAACATGCAACCTTGTCATTATTGCTGTCACCAGTTTGGTTTTAAACTGTACTACTTACTTTATCAGTGGTCTGCAAACTTTTTTCCCTCACGGATCGTTTTCATGTCAGACAATATTTCGAACCGCAAGAAGGTCCCAACGGATAATAAGCACGTCGAAAAGGGGGAGTAGTCGTTCCGCTGGGGCGTCCGCTGGTGGGCGAAACTGCGCACTGAATAATCGTAAACGTGATGAGGTCAATATACAATGTCCATTCAGCTCCATGATTCCCATTTCTAAACCATGTGTTGGATGAAGAAGCGCTGGTATGGAGACGGTATGGTATAGTAACTCAGACATGAGAGGGTGTTTGTGATCGGACCTGCACGAAGCTCTCACCATCCTATGCTTTGTATGGCACTGCACATTTTATATGGCCACCGAAGAATGTGTTACATCAAAGAGGATTTCCACATATGCCCGTATAAATGGGTTTGATGTGCAGTACTGGAAAATGAAGAGGGCCGTTTCTACAGGTGGAAGAGCGTCAGTAGTTGTCCCACCCTGAGTCCCTCCCAGGCCTTCTTTGGTTTAAAACAAGGGCCAATTCCTAAGCTGGGGTTAAGTCTGCAGGGTGCTGGCTCCCAGTGCCAGACAAATGAATCTTTTTTAACTGCTATAATTAGTTTAGATAAAATATGTGAGCAGGCATCTTCTAAGTTTCTACACCATTTGCACTTACCAGCCTGCAAAATGTTGCATAATATTTTATCTTGACCTGTTGCCAGGATCTTTCCCTGTCTTGTTTGTTCTGCACCCTTCTGTTCTATGAATTTGAAAAAATACAGAACTAATAAAAGCTTAAATTACTACTAAACATTGCTGAAAATACAGAAATGAGAGAAGCTGAAATGAACGAAAGAATTGCTAAAAAACAAAAATGGGAGAAGTGTCACGGTTTGGGTTCTTGTCTTGTTTCATGTCTCTTGTGTTCCTGGGTAACTTCACTTCCTGCCTTGTCCTGTCTTCCCCTGTGATTGTCTGCCGTGCCTGATCGTTTCCAGCTGTGTCCAATCACCTGCACCTCCCTTGTGTATTTAGGCCTTGTGAGTCTCTTGTCGCGTCATTGTCTGCTGTCGTCGAGTTCTCTTCTTGTCATCGTCATGCCACGTATGTAGTTCATAGTTCATGTTGTTTTCTTTTTGTAAAGATCTTGATATTTTCCCTCCTTCCCCTTTTTTCGGGTGGAGTGGTGTTTGAGTTTAAGTTTTGGAATTTTGATTATTAAAGTCCTTTTTATTTACTACTTCTTTTTTGCCTGAGTCCTTCCTCCATGCCCACGACCCCCCCACCCCCGTTGTGACAAGAAGCTTGTACGTCTTTCTTTAATAAGGTCCAGCACGCCTCTTGGTGACCTGCCAAACCGAAGCTCAAAGGGGGAAAACCCGGTGGAGGCCTGGGGGACCTCCCGGACTGCAAACAACAGAGGGTCAAGCCATTTGTCCCAATTACGTTCATCATCGCTAATAAATTTACGGATCATGGACTTGAGCGTCCTGTTCATCCGCTCTACCAACCCGTCGGTCTGGGGATGGTAAACGCTCGTGCGGACGGACTTAATGCCCAGTAACCCGTAAAGTTCTCCCAGTGTGCGCGACATGAACGAGCTGCCCTGGTCTGTTAGAATCTCTTTCGGGATTCCAACCCGGGAGATGACCTAAATCAAAGCCTGCGCGACGCTCTTTGCAGAGATGGCACAGCCTCCGGATACCGGGTTGCGTAATCCATGAGGACTAACACAAAGCGGTATCCGCGGGCGCTCCGGTGGAATGGCCCGATTAGATCCATGCCGACGCGCTCGAACGGGACCTCCACCAACGGTAGAGGCCGCAGCGGGGCACGCGGGATGGCTGGTGAATTAACCAATTGACACTCCGGGCAGGACGCATACCAGCGGCACGCGTCCCCCCAGATGCCTGGCCAATAAAACCGGGCCATTATCCGGTCTAGTGTTTTCCCGTATCCCATGTGACCCGCCATCGGATTAAAGTGAGCCGCCTGGAAAATCATTTCCCGGCGGCTTTTCGGCACCAGCAACTGGGTATTTTCCTGTCCCGTCCGAGTGTCACGACTCACTCGATACAGTCTGTCCCTAATCAATGAAAAGCGCGGGTAAGACTGTGCTGCGTCAGGGCGCACCAGTTGACCATCAATTCTTATCACTTGGTCGTAGGCTGAGCGTAGAGTATCGTCGGAAAATCCTCCATGGAGCGGAACTCGGGAACCGCCGGAGTCTCCACGGGAGGCTCCGCCGGCTCCCCCTCTCCCCCGGCAGCGTCGGACGACCTCGCGTCACCGCTGAGCACAGCACACATACCGCATGTCCCTGTCGGTCGTGAACGCACCCCCGCCGCCTGCCCCATTAGCGTGTTAAATCCCCCCCAATCCGTTCCCAAAATTAAGGGGTGCATCAGGTGGGAGCTAACCGCCAGAGGTGTGGACTCGAGTCATGTGACTTGGACTCGAGTCAGACTCAAGTCATGAATTTGATGACTTCAGACTCGACTCGACAAAACGTACAAAGACTTGCAACTCGACTTGGACTTTAACATCGATGACTCGTGACTTGACTTGGACTCGAGCCTTTTGACTCGAGAAGACTTGCTACTTCCCATAAAAACTGGGGGAAAACATTTTCACACTGCCGCGCCGCTCTGTTTATCTGCATCTGTCAAAAAAATGTGCCCCACCTGTATGAAGAAAGCGCGCGCTGCCTGCACGACATCGAATCACTGCAGTCCATTTGACCGTATCAACGAGACAGCTCGTTCATGGTTACAAAAATCTGGATTTTTGAACCCGGATTCAGACTCCGATGGAAATCCTCGCCAACATTATGTCAACGTCCGTTTTAAAGTACTGTAATGAGCTGAGTTAATGTTATTAGTTAATCAGTTATGCAGATGTTGCATGTGTTCAAGTTATGCTCTGTTACCAGCTGTAGTTACGCGAGACAACCCGAGTTTTGGGGGGCCGTGTATGCGGAAGTGTTCGTTCGGCGTGGTGACGGCCAACAGTGACCGAAGTTGAGTTGTTTTATATAAATAAATGCACCAGAGTTGCAAGCCAGTCATCGCCTCCTTATTTACGCTGCAGCATTGGGGTGAGCGTTACAGTACTATAACACAGTCACAGTCGATCCACCATTACCCTTCCCTTTGTAGTCTAGGTCTGTGAGGCAGCGCACCATCACCCAGGGTTCCCCGTCCCCACTATAATAATAGGACTTGAAATGACTCGAAACTAAAATGGCACGACTTCTGACTCGACTTGAGACTTGTTGGCTTTGACTTATGACTTGACTTGACTCGGGACTCGAGGGCAACGACTTGAGACTTGCTTGTGACTTGCATAACAATGACTTGGTCCCACCTCTGCTAACCGCAACCTTCATCCTATATTTTTTCCCTTGAACCTAAGTTCGACGGACACAATGGGATACTCGTGAATGTCCCCGTGCACACCTAATTTTCACCCGCGACGCTTCCACCAATGCCCCCTGGTGTATCATGGACTGCGAACAGCCCGAATCCACCATCGCCTGGCGTGTACCCCCCTGGATTCTTACCGGAACGCGGTACGTCGCTCCCGGGCCGGGGCAGGGTGCTGGAGCGCCGGCAACCCGGATCACCTGCCCCACCTCCATCAACGGGCACTCTCTGCATAGGTGGCTGCGCCGCCCGCACCTCCAGCACTCTGCCCTGGCGCTTGAGAACCTCCCTGTGGGTCGGGAAGGGTGCCGGGGCTTGCTGTGGTTGGGGGGTCGTGGTACGGGGCCGTCGGGGTCCGCCGTGGGGCCGGTACGGGTTGTCCTGCTGTCTGCTGCTGGCTCCATCCCCGGGGTGCCGCCGCTGGTCGGGGCGGTGCCGGCGCGCCCCGTCCGCTGGGGTGTACCTCCAGGTGGTCCTCTGCCAGGGTGATAGCTGCCTCCAGCGTCGGTGGCCGGTGGTACCGGACCCACGCTGCCGTCCCGGCCGGGAGCCCCCCCACGAACTGCTCCAGTACCACCTTCTCGAGGACATCCGACGCTGCTCCAACCCCGTTTGGCAGAAGCCACCTGGCGGCCGCGTCCCTGAGCCTCTGCCCGTAGGCGAATGGCCGGTCCTCGGGTCCCAGCCTGGCCCCCCGGAACCGCCGCCGGTGGTTCTCAGGCAGCAGCCTCAGTCTGTCGACTACCGCTTTGTGCACCGTCGCATAGTCCCGCCGGGCCGCCGGAGGCAGCCCCATGGCTTCTGATTGCGCCTTCCCGGCTAGCAGCGGGAGCAGCCTGACTGACCACTCCCCTGCTGGCCACCCGCACGCCTCCGCCGTCGCCTCGAAGGCTTCTAAGAATGCCTGGGCATCATCCTCCGCCGTCATCCGGTGGAGGGTCAGGCTGGCCATGGCCGTCGGGGGTGGTTGCGCAGGTCCCGACTATGCCACCAATTGCTCCAGGGCCTGGAGTGCCCCCAGGAATTGCCGGTTGGTCTCCGCTTGGTGCCGCTGAATCGCCGCCAGTTTCCCTATCATCTGGCCCAGTGCGAGCGCTGAAATGGTTTCCTGCCTTAGGAGTTCCAGGCGTTTCCTGTTAGTGGTTAGAGGAAAATGGTGGAATCAGTCAACATGCTTTGTCATCCATTGCAATCCACATCGTAAATGCTGCAGAGGCAATGTCGTAAGTTGATAACTTCATTGTTTTAATTATAAGGTTAATGTTAAGATGCATATTTACAGTAAAAGGAGATTTGATGACTGTAATTAAAAAACGTTTTATTCACATATGTTTACGTAGGACTAAACAATTTTGTATCTTGTGTTTGTTACAGTTTTCACTCTTCTGTCTGTGACATGATATAAAGAGCCACAGTAAACAGCTTGAGAAGCTTACTACGACTCAACTCGTCACTTGCAGGAAGAGTTTAGCTAGTTGAATAGCTGCGGTTGCTACACCGTAGTGAAGACAACATAGTTATACTTTTATAGCTTCTTGGTCCTGGCGTCGCCCGCCTATGACATACCAGCTTGCCATTGGTTAGATCCAACACGTGCTTCATGACGCGGTCACGCAGGGCGTTCCCACAGCGTTGCACGCAGCTCGAGTTCCCTGATAGGGAACAGTATACCTTCAGCAGGTCAATAGATATCCTAGCAATGAGGGAATGAAGAATACTTCACATGTACACCAAATCATATTCTGTGTTGTAAACCACCTGGCTACCAGTACTTGAATACATCAATTCCAAACCCAGCTCTAGTTAAATCTTCGTTAGGTTATCTGGCACAACATTAGATGGTTTGTTTTGCCAAAATAATCAGTACTATGTATCTGTCCCAGCAATGGATTTTAACCTAGAAGCAGCTCACATTTTTCACCACCAAGAAGAAAGATGCTGATTTAAAAGTAGTAGCGTTGAGAAACTAGCATGATTGCTTATTACAATCCTGCATCAGCTACCGATACCATGTACTGTATATGTTGGATTGAAAGTACATAAGAGAATATAAGAAAAAAGCAGCAAAAATCAACTAATCCAACAGAAAAGATGTCAATATTTGTATTTTTGGAAACAACTAATTTTACTGTTTTGATTGTATATAGTACAGCCCTAATACTTCAGTAGATGATTTTAAATAGAAACATCCTAAAGATATCATTCATCAGCCATTTCATAGATCAGGACAACTTTATTCTGTGCTTCTGGCCTTTTCCTGCCAACTGGAGGAGAAAAAAAAAAATGAAGTCATTCATATATTAGTGACACACATATCTCTTCACACCACAAACCACTAGCCTCCACAGCAAGTTAATATGCAAGCCCATTTACTTGATAGCTGTCCGAGGGTGCATGTTTGTGTGTATGAGGGAAGATGTACTGGCTGAGGCCTGGCAACTGAAGAGGACACATTCAAGAGTCCAGAGACTATAGGATATTTTTAAACCCCTCTTTGGAAAATCTGGACATATTTTTTCAAAATAAGAAAGTTGAAATTATGACTTGAGATATGCACATGCCCAGGCTCCTTGTAGCTGGTTGTTGACATCACTACGTTCACAGAGACATGTCTTTCCTGTTTTAACAATGTCTCACCGGTGAGCGATTGAACCAGGAAGTCTGAATCTGTGAATATATCGCCAACTTTTACCTAACTAAACGTTCTACGGACTGTGGCAAACCAGGGGGAGGAACAAAGCACCTGGGGCGGAGCTCCAAGCTCCGGTTGGGGGAGGTAATAAGGGGGATTTATTATCCGGTGCAGGTGCTCCAGCCACTAGGAACGTGGCACTGGTCACACCTGCGGCCTATCTGTTAATCAGAGCAGACACTAGAAAAGGGGAGATCGAGACTGATGGAAGGAGAGACCGGGAAGCCCAGACATCTGAGAGGAGGTAATAATCAGGACTCAGGACTGAGTTTTCTGTGAGACTCACCAAGGACAGTAACTGCAAAACAATATATACTTTCACGTCAGACACCATAAAAAATGTTCAATAAAACCAGATAAGGTCGCAGGATTCGTCGTTGGTCGCTTTTGACAAACAGTCGCCAAGAGGGTTTGGAAAGTCAATCTACCAAACAACAAATGAGCCTGCATAATTTTGACTTTATCTCAGACTTTGGATGATAAAAGTATTTAGAAAACTCACACTTTGGTTTAGTGACAACACATATCGTGGTTTGACAACATTTTACTGGGGTTTCTGTGAAACATAAAGAGGAGTACAACTTTTTTTTATGGGACTCATTTCAATGAGCCCATGAGTTTTTTTTCCCATTCTTTGGGTCTACTCAAGAAGATTTTCTCTCATCTATAGTACCAAGGAAATAACTGAACACATTGATTGCGTTGTATGTCACACACCATAACCATAGCTCCATACCCATTGGCTCTGTAGGCAAACTGCAGGGGGTCGAGGAGGGTCTTCAGGTGGAACAGGACTAGCCTTTCAAAAGACTTCATGACTACAGAGGTCAGGGCGACGGGCCTGTAGTCATTAAGTTGTGGAGGATCCACGGAGAGGCGAGGATTTTAGCCGAGCGAAGAGGCACATGGTGGTTCATGCTCTATGGGAGCTTGACGGAATAATCTGACCCGCTTGTTGAGCGGACCAGGACTATATAGTGGGGGTGATTACAATTGAGTGCAGGTGTGCCTGCAAGGGGAAACAGGAAAGGGGAGGAGGAGAGAGGAAAACAACAAGCACTATACAAATCCTCACAGCATGTCTCCAAAGAACAATTGAAGATGGCAGTGAACACCGGAGACAGCTGCTCAGCACAATGCTTCAGGGTGTGCGGCGAGACGGAGTCCGGGCCGGATGCTTTTCGGGGGTTCTGTTTATTAAAGAGCCTGTTAACGTCGCCAGAATAGAGAGAGTTGTTGATGGTGAGGGGGGTGGGGGAGAGAGGGTAATACAGAGATGTGAGCCACTGATGCGTCGCGATGGGGGCGGTGGAGTTGTGGGGGATGAAGTCAGAACATTGTCTTTCAAATCTGCAGTAGAACTCATTCAGCTCGTCTGACAGGCGGAGGTCATTCATGGAAAGGGAGGTTTTCGGCTTGTAGTTTGTGAGGTGTTTAAAGCCTCTCCAAACTGAAGCAGAGTCACTTGCTGAGAACTGTTGAAGCTTCTCTCACCGCCTTGCTAAACCTGTATTTTGGTCTCAAACTCGCGGCCCTTGGGACGATATTCTGTGGCCCCCACCTTAATATGAAAGTTACATTTTATTGCGGCCCACCAGTTTGTAGCAACCCCGCTGTTAGCTGGTGTGTGGGACGATGTTATGATGTTCTGGTTTCCTACTGTGTGCCTGTCCAGTGAATGCGGCATGCATGTGAGTAACATTGGGGGCGGGAGGTCGTGTGTATGTGTGCGTGAGAGAGAGAATGGCTTTGGATGTGTGGAGAACAAGAGGGTAAAATTCATAGTTTTCCGCCCTCTTTCGTGCGGGTTATGATGTATCCAGTGCTTCATCTGTAAATCACAAGGTGCCGGAACGCTAAGTACATGTGACAGCGCAGGTACAACGAGCACAGGTCCCGGAGCGCAGATCCACAGCTCCTCCCGGCTCAGATCCCCGTGCTTTGAAGCGTGTATAGTAGATTGCGGTGTGGGAAGAAATCTGATGGGAATGCATCTACAGAACCGTTTATGTTCTTCAATATTCTATTCATGTTCAGAAGAACCCATTGAAGTCAAATAACTGTTAGTAATGACATTAGAGAAGTTTGGATTTTTGTAGCTTTTTCTTTTTGTGGAATACCTGAAATCTCCCACACAGATGCGGCCGCCAGGCCATTTGAGTTTCAGACCCCTGCTCTAGCGCCTCGCTGGTCCACTTCTTGGATTTCCTCACCACAGGTCTGCAGAGCTTTAGTTTCTGCCTGTATGCAGGGATCAGGTAGACCATGACGTGGTCGGAGTGTCCCTGTGCAGCACGAGGGATGGCGTGATAAGCCCTGCTTACTGTAGTGTAGCAGTGATCCAGCGTGTTCTCCTCTGGTTGGGCATATAATGAACTGTTTGAGCTTAGGAAAGTTTGTGGCTTAGGTTTCCTTTGTCCCAGAGGACAATAACCAAGCAGTCCGGGTTGGTCCGCTCCACACGTCGTATCTGGTCGGTCCCAGCTGCGGCATGTAAACACAGACCAGGATGAATGAAGCGAACTCACAGGGGGGAGTAAAATGGTTTGCAGTTGATGATAAAAGATTCCAGAGCAGGAGAACAGTATTGCAGGATCACCGTCGTTGCACCAGGAAGTAGAAGCAGATTCCTTCAACCTTCGTCTTGCTGAAGAGCTCTGTGTCGTGGTCTGCTCTGAGCAGCTGGAGCGCGGAGTCCGATATCAATCCACAGAGCCAGGTCTCTGTGAAGCACAAAACGAAGGATGAAGGATGAGGAAGTCTTTCTCTCTTCTCACCAGCAGTTTGTCCAGTTTCTTGCACAACAGCGGAGTCGCACTAACGAGCCGGCCCGTATTACTCTCCTCCGACGTCTCACCGTGTGAGTAAAGGTGAGCACACCTTTGACAAGAATGTCCAATAATTCCAGAGAAGAAAGAAGAAAGGTTGGAAATAACTCTTTTTTTTTTTCCACGGATGTTCAAGAGCTCATCTCTGGTGAAAGAGCTCCCGGAATCGCAACAAGAAAAAATATTAACAACAACAAACTTTATTAAAAGTATTAAATATCAGCAAGACAATTTCTCTGACTACCTGTGTCAGGAGCATCTGTTAACCTCCACAAAAAGTTTGATGTGCTGTGATTTATATCACTCGTTTAATTCAGCGAGTGGCAGAAGAATACATGTATTATTTTGGTTTTATTTCAATTAATTGTCATAGATTAAAGTCATACACAAAGTTTCTTTATTTGATCTAAGGGTAATAATATATACCATATTAGGTATTAGAACACAATTGAATTAAGTAAAGGGGGTGACCGTGGTGCATGGAGTAGAGAGGGTGCGCCAGGAACTGCAGGGATGGCCGCTTGAACCCTGGTTGCGAGTGTTGAAGTGTCCCTAGGCAAGAAAGTGTTGTTGACGATGCTAGTGTAGACCTTGAAGTATTTCCATGCAATGATTCTCAAAAAATTATAGTGCCACCTATTGACAAAGGAAAATGCTAAATTTGTTACACTTTTATGTGCATGTGTTGTATTTTTGGGAGCATTAAGCTGAAGAAGAACGATGTGTGGTGACATTTAGTTTCTGTATTTTGGACATATTCTGTAGTATCTTAAGGTAACACTTAAAATCCTATGCAATGAAAAAGAATTCCTGCATGAAAGTTAATACATTTATTTGCTGTTGTATTGTTGTACTGTTGTTTGTTTGCTGTCTTTTTCGGGTTTTAAGGCTTTTACTGTCAAGCACAGCAGGTAACGGCAGCAGTCCCCACGTAGGCCAGACCGTCACATTTCAGAGACCGTTCAGTTTGGCCTATGCGGTTGTTGGAGGACCTAGCCCAGGCCTACCCCAAGGGTTAGTGAAGGCTGGAAACTATAAAGATGCAGCTTAGGCAATTGAGACACAACTACAGTGTTACTAGCTTTTTTGAAAAACATCATTTTGAATATATAATGTCCATACTATAAAAATACAGAGCACTCTCTGATCCTCTTTTCTTCATCTTTAAGAGAACTACACACATATTGTCAACAGATTTACCCCTCAATATACAATACATTGCATAGTTCAGTCCATCAATATTACAAATTTAATGACTAAAAACACAACAATTAACAGCAGCAACAGTAAGGACAGGAACATTTACAAAAACAGTGATATTAACCAAATTAAAAATCATCTTGAAAGATCTCATCTCAATCTGGGTCCCCCTCAACCTGTCACGGTTTGGTCTCCCTTCCTGTTTTAGTTTGAAGTTTCATGATCCGTGACACAACCATCTCACTGGCAGTTGGATTACCCAAATTCAAAAAATCTGCACAGATTAAATAAATAAATACACATATTCACTGGGAGAATTTTAGGCTCATTCTTTGATAATGCTGTCAACAAAACAAAACTACATTTACACCATTACAATTCACACAGCCAATCAAAATATTAAATATTTTGTTCTGTCAAGACCTGCATCACTTTGAGATTGTACGTACCAGTCCTAGCGAGATACTGCCTGATCAAGATACGCATACTGAAATTACTAACAAGCAAATGTACATATTGATGATCTTTAAATACCAACTATATTTTATGGTGCATGTTATAACATATTAAAAAGATCATTATAAATTACAATATATGTGTTCTATATTGAAAAAAGTATTGTAATAAATGTGTGTGTGTGTTTTAATGCATAACTTCAATCATGATGCCAATGAAGTATCATTATTACCCCTCAATAGCTCAATAATGTAATACAAACAGAAGGAAATAGTAACATTTGCATTTGTAACAAAACGAGATAATATGACTTTTCACCACTGCCAGCAACTACTTTAGCTGTGCTCACTGGAGTATACAACTAAATATCAACACATATACTTACAGTTTGAATTTGGCAGGCCTGCCTCACCTTCTCCTCCAGAATGATACAGCGTATCTGTCAGAACCTGGTAGCATTCTGATTAGAAGCACTAAGTCTACCTGTTGTTCATGTGGGGAGATGGACCATAATAACTTTACATTTTTGGAGGGTAGAGTGTTTGCTGGTGGTTAAGAGACAACAGGTGGGTCAACAATGAGGGTTTTATTCTCATCAGAGGAAGATGCCTCATAATGAGGATCCTCCAATAACATCTGTTGTCTCAGAGACACTCTCCTGTGTCACTTTCATTGTTAAAGAAATGTGACAAAACCTTGTTGACAGAAAATCGATGCTTTAGAAGGCTGCTGTGCAAGCGTTCATAGCACTCACCGGTAGACAGTCTTACAGTAGCCTCTCGTGCAGCAGTCCCAGCTCCACCCTTCCCACCACACTGGTTCAAATGTGTTACTTTGGAGATTTTTTGATATTATACTGTAGGTGCAAGTGCTTCGGTTTGCAGGTGCAGATTTTGTGTCTGACCTGTTGACGACCTTATTAGTTTTACACAGCTAAAGTGGCCTGGGGTCAAATTGACCCCGAACAACACCAATACGTACATGTGAACAGGACATTGAAAACATATCATCAAGTTCATTTTATGTTTACCCAGTTGTCCCCGTTAAATTGGGAAAGTCATAAAATCTGAAGCAAAAAAAATGATGTTATCTATTTTGAACGGTAAGTGTTTCTTTCTCAACATATTAACTGAAAATGTCTATTATCCTAGAAGCAATTACTTCAACAAGTGGGCTGAAGGCTAGTTTGGTCAGTGTAACCAGGCGGAACTAACGGGAGACATTCTGCCGGACAATTTATAAAGAGGGCACCATGCTCAAAATAAGCTAAGGTTATCTCAGTGATGGATGCTACCGTTAGCCACGTAGCATCACAGCCATAACAGAAGCAATGATTTCATTCTTATGAACCTGTGTACAATACGCTGAAGGACCATTATCAGCGATAACAGGCTCATCTCTCAATGTTTTTGCGCCTCTTCATTAATGTTGGATCAATAAAGGAAAGCCCATTGACACACACAGACCCGTCTGTAAAACCTGCTTTAAATCCACCCAGGCAAAGGGAGGGAACACTTCATATATGGCTAATCACCAGTGTTAATTTCGTTGACGAAAACTATGACGGAAAATATTCGTTAACAACCTTTTTTCCATGACTAAGACGAGACGAAAACGGATCTTAAAAAATTAAAACTATGACTAAATCTATGCTAAATTTCTTTAACGAGACGAGATGAGACGAAAAGGTTGGTGGTGACGAAGTCACAATACTTTTTCTAAAAATTTGGGTGCACCTAACAGACGTACCCACCCGTACGCGTTTATTAGTGTCATGATGACGTCATTCACGGACCCAGACCGCTCTGTCACTGTTGGGGCAGCGGTGGATCTTGTCACTGAGATGAAGACCCATTAAACAGCTCAAGGCTGGTCGGGCAGCAGAGATGTTAATGCGAACCTGGATGCTCCGTTTTATGGTGACGGGAGCCACTTCAACCAGTTCAAACGCCATATCTCGAGAAGACTGCGTTAAACCGTCTCGTCACCGTATGTTACTAAGCAACAAAGAAGGCGCAAGCGTATGTGACAGGTGGAGGCCTTTAATGGAGTTGCTCAGTGCAGGAGGTGGCTGCAAAGAGCAGGTAGAGGAAAACCCGCAGGACAGACACAAGAGAAAAAGACTGGTCATGAAACCAAAAAATAAAGAGGGGAGAAGGAGAAAGAAGAGACTGTTCAATAAAAAGGGGGGGTCCAGTTGAGAATGGCTGGTTCCTGATCTAGCCCAAAAAATAATGTATTGCACCGATTGTAGGAGGTTAAGGGGGTCTCTTTTGTTAGGACAAACAATTTCACAGTGGAAAGAATAAAGGACCATGACGTTCCCGTTGGCCATGTCAAAAGCATCGCGAGTAAACAAAGACAACAACATGTTGCATTCAGTTTCCTGGTTCCCATGAAGTCGGCGGAGGTTTACACTCTTGCTACATGAACAGGCACAAAACTCTTGCTACACAACTAGACTAAAACTAAGGATTAAAATGACTAAATGTGACTAAAACTAACATGCATTTTCATCTAAAAGGCTAAGACTAAATAAAAAATAGCTGCCAAAATTAACACTGCTAAGCACTGTGAGACGTATGTCACTGTGTGTTTTTTTTAATACTCCTTTTCTAATAGAACAAATGTTATGACATCGCAGGAAATAACACGGTGTTTGTAATGACCATATATGGTAAATAATTGCTGTATGGTTGGGGAATGGGGAAGTGCTTCTTATGACCATATACGCTAAACAATTGCAGGGTGGCTGAGGTACTGAAAATACATAATATAAAAGAGGTCACAGTCTGACAGCTGACAGACTCTTTGATGGATCGCTTTTTATGCGTGCTTAGGGTCTCCAGATATATCTGCGGGAATTGTTCATGCATCTTTCTCTATTCTAAATAAATGTTAAGCTTTTTGACTTTAATTGAGTGAAGTATCGGATACTTCTCATCAACCAGCTCGGAGGGATCGGAAATCACGACAATTTTGGGGGCTCGTCCGGGATGAGAAGTTTTCCGGTAAAGGTTAATTCGGTCCAAAATGCTTTCACCTGCTGAACACTGCGTACTCCCAGGCCGCTTCAAACCAAGGTAAGCAGAAACCTGTTAGCACTAATTCTGCATATTGAATAATCTAAAATAAGGAGTACGTTGTGGATTGGTGGTGAAAGAATCTAATTGATACTTCAGCGATTTGCTAAAATTAACATTTGAGGAAACCGGTAAAAAGGAGTGTTACGTTCCCAGTGCAGTTGGGTGTTGTTCGGTGATCAGCAGACACCATCGCTGATGCACTGCAGGAGTGTCGCGTATTGGTTGGTTGCTCGCTCATTGGTTTGTTTCCTGTGGATTGCCCTCCTCTAGGTCGCTGTGACTGGCGGAACTCGGGGATCGGTCGTTAGTGGGGCGGAGGACGGGGGCCAATCGGAGACGGAACCGCTGGTTAAGAGGGACGGCGGGTTCATTCTCTCTCGGTCTCTCACTCTCGCTGACGCTCACGGCAGCCGGTTGTGGACTGCTCCAGCAAGCAGTTTGTTGTGCACTACAGACTGTTTTGATACGTGTTTTTGTTTATATTATGTGCTATGCCCAGTACTCCGGGATCAGCTGCAAAGCTACATAGGGGAAGAACGGTAGGCTAGTATATCGCGATATACATCCTGCCCGTAGCTGTTCTGTGTATAGAAACACCAGGTAAGCGGTGAGCGCCACCCCCTGTATTTTTGTTATCAGTTAGGATGTTTAGGCGCCGGATGCGCGAAGATTCCGTTTTTCTTTCTACCTTTTTCTTTGGTTAGGGGTAGGTCGAGGTAGGGGTGTTTTGTTATATTTTGGTTCTTTCAGTTGGCGCCACTTACGTTCTTTCCCCAGTGTATTCATGTATGGGTGTCTGTTTCCATCTGTTTTTTGTTTGCACCGTGCATAGTGCACAAGCATTTAAATCAACTGGGCCCGTGGAAACAATAAAACCCCAGTTATGCTTCATCCAAAAAGTGCCTGCCATGTCTCCTTTCATCTCCCTCTCACCCCCGTGATGCATTGACAGTATCAGTGTTACGGTTATCCCTGGACCGCCTAATATCGTAACAAGGAGTAACAATGGGTTGGAGTTCCGAGGAGTAAATCTCCTTAAATTCTGGTTTGTAATCTCTGCATCCCTCTAAATTTTGAAAAAGAAAAGTGTGTGAGCAAGGGATAAAAAAGAGAAGGTGTGATAAATGTCACTGACGCAGATATTGGGGAAGAAGGAGAGAGAATGTAGAGATGAAAAAAAAGCTTGAGTCGAAATGCGAGAAGGCGAGTGTTCACAAAGAAATTGAGGTCCACATGGTTCTCATACTGGATAAAAAGTAAAGCCGTTGACAAAAACAACCAAGAACGGTGTAATTGGGAAAAAACAGTTGGAAACAAGGCTGAAAGGGTGCGGCTCCCTCGGCACCCGCTGGGTTATATCTTGTATTAAATATAACGAGGGGAGTTAGAAGTGGAAGACCATGTACCTATAAGAGGAAGTTGTGGGACTGAGGAAAAAGGGGGAAACCAGCCATTCGAAGCACGGCAACAACGACAGGGGTATAAAGAATGGACGGAGGCACGGTCTCCGGAGGGGAGGTTGTGAGATGTATGTTCCTGTTCGTGTGCTTTTTACATTTTTTCTATATAGAGCAGATGTTGTGACAATGCAGGAAATAGCGCTGTGACCATATAAGGCACACAAGGGAACTGAGGGATGAAGGAGTACAGGAAGCTTGAAGATAAATCACTATCTGACACAGTGCTCCATAGCACAGAATGGTAAAGAGGGGGGAACACCTAAACATCCTGGGCAACATCCGTCTGAGGCAAAACCATCTCAAACTAGTTTTCAAGGACATAAGGAGATTATAAAAAGGGTCAGAGTTGGACAGCAGGCAGACTCTTGGATGGCTCGATTGCTGATACGTGTGTAGAGTGTCCAGGTGCACCTGCGGTAAATTGTTCAATCTTTTTCTCTTAACTTTTTAACTTGACGTGCCGGATTCTTCTCATCCACCAACTCGGGGCGATTGAAAATCCCAACACATGATCGTGTAGAGTGGCTAGTTTACTCAGATATATTACAAATAATGTAATGTTTTTAGGAGGCTATGGTGTCTGAACCAATATAACAAGAAAATCAGGCTAAAAGTCTTTAACCCAGCTGTGGCATCATTATTATAGAACCATGATCTATTGAAATGGCAAGAAATGTCTTTCTAATTGAAAGAACGAACGAACGATTGCATTGAACGAATGTGTTAAAAGATTGGAAACCCTGTTGGGGACGTCTGGAAGAATTCAGCCAAACAACTTCTCTCATTTTTGTAGATTCATTTGTCAGATCACAGGTCAAGTAACAGTGCTGCGTTTGCAAAGGCAGGAGCAGTTCTGTCAGCACGCAGGCCGGAAGAACAACCGACTAACATCAGGAAGAACATTATGTTTTATAATTCTTGTTAGATCGATTTCTATTCGCCATACTCGACTGTCGTTGAGGAGGAGCAGGTACTCCCGCCATAACAGAAGATCCAATGACATACAATGTGTGGTCTCCTAACATTAATGTAAACATAAGGAACAAAGCGTGAGTGTTGTATGGTGCACTCTAACTCATCCTCATAAAATCTGTGTCTGCCTGGTTGGCACTTTCTGCTCATCCCTCTAACCTTGCACTCCGCAACCAGAACAAGACAGTGACTCCCGCGGCCCACCGGTTGAGAACCACTGCTTTAAGTCATATTAGCAGCATAGCTCTATGGATGCCACAAACACAAGGTCAGTCAGTTAATGGGCCCACTTTGGATTGTCCAAACATTCAGCACAGATATTTCTGGTCATTAAAGGAGGAATACTTCTGACATGGTCTCAATAAATTGATTTATCTAAATTCTCTGTAGAGCAGATTCTCCTTCACAGTTGTTACGTGCCTCGGCCTGCTTGTGGGAGGGGGTGTGTGTGTGTTTTGATTTTGTGTTCCCACAGGTGTTCTGACACACCCACCAGGCAATCATCTCCACTGCCAGCTCCCACCTGCAACCACTAATGACCCTCAACGGCAGGATGCAGAGGCTTAAAAGGAGGTCTGAGTAGACAAGAAGGGGAGAGTTTTTGGAGAGAGAGAGCGGAAGGACTGTCGGGGAAACAACATTTTGCAAACGAACGATTGTTTTGAGCGGCGTTCAAGTGACATTTCTTTTGTTTTGGTGTATGTATGTACAGTATTTGGTCACTTGAACTAGTGAAGGTTAAGTTATGTTTGTTATTCTGTTATCACGTTGTTTGTGCTATTCAGTTTCTTTGTTTTGTTTGTCCCAGGGAAAAGGGGACCGCACAATGGGAGTGTGTAGGTAAGAGACCCTGGGGTTTACATACTACCCGTAGATAAACCTCTGTCTATACACACTAGGTAAGATCTGGGCGGACCACCAACCTGTACTTTTCAGAGAGTTTAACAAACGTGTGTTTAGACTAGGTAGATTAGGGGTCTTTTTCATTAATTTCTTTGCTTTGGTTCCGCTCAGCCCCTTTTCCCCCACTACCGTATTATAGGTCAAATAAACCTGGTTTGAACGGTACGGTGTTTTTGGTTTGTCCTGCTTGTGCGCCCACTGTTTTGGATTCACCTCACCCTCCCTGTGACCAGCTCACGTGTGACGGCGAGTTACGGTATCCTCACTTTAGAGGAGGGCGTAACAACAGTATCAGAAGATGATACAAACTATTAAAATTTTGTTATGTTGGCTTCCATATGATAGCTTTATCACCTACTCCTCCTTTGACCACAGGTGTCACACAATCATCTTGCTGGGGCTGAGGTAACATGTTGCCTACTGGCTACATTGGTAAACGTTTGTCTGGACTTTAGTCCACAATGAAATCTTTTCTTAGCTATTGAATAACCATGATGTTACAGTGTTTTTCAATTGCTAACAAGCGTTTGTCCAAACAGTTGTCACATTTTCACAACTCTAAACACAATTAGCACAGTATCGTTGTTTTGTGGCCATAACATTCACACATTTCATGTCGTTTTCACACAATATACAGTCAGTGAACACATTTCCACAACAGACAAGCTATACCTCCCAACAAAATTATGGATTGTTTTTGTAGTATTTACGAATGTTAACGCACAACATCCCACAATAGCAAAAACAATATTCCAAATCTTAGATCTTCTTCTGAAATTATATCAGTTCAAAAACAATATATCTCAGCTAATAATAAACAAACAATTGAATAATTGACACAGCTGTTTTTTACGATTGCTATGACAGATTTCTTAATACTTTCAACAATTTTCCAAAACTCTTGCAGTTTTTCTCGATTGTTTACACACAAATACTGGTACTTGACACACAATGACCACAACGTGTAACTCATGCACAGGACCGGCGCTAGCCATTTGGTAGCCCTAAGCACAAATGCTTGGTGGTGCCCCCCCCAACCAACCAACCACCACCAAAGGAATAACAACCATTCAGAATGTCTTAGTTAGGTTCTCTTTATTCCCCAAATAACTTCTAAACATAAATAATTTACATAAACAAACATGAAAAGAAATAAATTAGATAAAAGATAAAATTATAAATTATGAATACCAAATACCACCACAATTACTAAAAACACAGATTTGGAACTGAACATTGTAAACGCAGAAAGTATTCAAGTATATAACCGTGTTAGTAATAATGTGCACATTTCTTCAGTAAATAATATACATAAGTACAAATAATAAAGTGCAAACTGCACAGTAGAATTTACTTTACCATCTCTATAAAAGAGACCATTCTGCTATCCGATAGAACACTATTACAAACATTTTCAATACCATCAGTTGTCAAAGGCCCTACAGAGGCACACGCCTGCATTTCCTAGCTGCAAAATTAGCTATCAGGTCATATGACAGTTTCTGAGCCACGTCCCCATTGATGAGCGCAGGTACGTTTTGATTAGTTTGAACTTTGAAAAGCTTCGCTCAGCAGAGGTAACTGTGACAGGGAGAGTCAGTGCAATACGAAGAGCAATCCACAGATTGGGATATGCCTCTTGAAGCCGATTGTTATGCAAAAACGTAAACGATAACATGAAAAACAAATGATAACAGAAACTTCAGGCGGCCCGCGGACGAGTACCGAATACGGCCCACTGGCGGTCCGTGCGGACATTATGAGCGCGAGTACATGTGGGCAGCCAGCCGCCCGGTGACCGCTAGCAACGGTCCTCACGAAGGTTTGGGGACCCCTGATTTAAAACATTGTCTTAGCTGAGAGCGACGCGCGAGCGTCATCCCGCTGTCTCTTCTTTTTTCTTTTTGCCGCCCCCGACTCTTGATGCCTTTTCGAAGCCATTTCAAAGCTGTCTGCCACATTTGAGATTTGAGGCATAATCGAACAAACCACTGGGAGGTGGGGGGGGGGGGGCGCACAGGAGGTTCCCCTTTTTCTCGACTAATTTGGTCTAGGCCTATTTCCTTCGTATTGCTTTTGCATATTAACATGCTTTAGACATATTTTATTTGTTATTTATACTAGTAGCCTACTGTGATGATTTTTCACATCCCAGATTTTTTGGTGCCCTACGCGCAGCGCGTGATGTGCGTGTGCGGAGCGCCGGCCCTGCTCATGCACCAACCCCCTGAACCAATTCTGCTAAACTACAAGCACAATTCTTGCTTTACACTCAAATTGCAGTTCTAAAACACTACACACAATTCTCTGCACAATTTTCATGAAGAAAATTTTGTTTTCACAAGAAAAACACTGTCATTCAAAATTCTAAAGTCACTACTATGCAAACTGCAAACTGACGAGTTGGCGGCGCGGGATATGCCCGCAGACCTGGACTCGCTCATTGCCCTAGCAAACAGGGTGGACAGCCGTTTGCGGGAGCGAACGAGAGAACGCCACGGACCGGAAGGAACGGCACTTCCGGGTTCTCGGGACGATTTTCGCCTACGACGAGGATTCCTAGCCGGCACAGCCGAGACTCTCCGGGCGCAGCCGAGGTCGCAACACCGGAACCCATGCAACTACTTCGCTCTCCTCTTTCTCCGACCAATCTCCGACCGATCTTTACTGTGGGGAATCAGGCCACTTCATCGCCACCTGTCCGGTAAAAGGGCGAGCCCAGGCGTAGCTAGGAGCCTGCGGCTGGGCTGTGCCGGTGCTCCGGGGCTCACCCCTACGCGATCTGTTAAATATTACGGTATTTGCCCACCTAGACGACATCCTGGTGTTTTCTAAATCTGTCCAGGACCATGTCAACCACGTGCGCCAGGTGCTCCAGCGGCTCCTGGAGAACAGACTGTTCGTGAAGGCAGAGAAATGCGAGTTCCACCGCTCCACCATTTCCTTTCTGGGCTACGTCATAGCGGCGGGTAGCATCCAGATGGATCCAGGGAAGGTAAGGGCGGTGACTGACTGGCCTGTCCCGACTACCCGTCCGTAGCTGCAGCGCTTTCTGGGGTTCGCCAACTTTTACTGCCGATTCATCCGGGATTACAGCACGGTGGCAGCTCCCCTCACGTCGACCAAACACCGCTTCCAGTGGACGCCCTCCAGGACCGGTTCACAACGGCGCCCATCCTCATCCAGCCAGATCCCACACGCCAATTCATCGTCGAGACTGACGCTTCGGACACCGGGCTCGGAGCGGTCCTCTCCCAGCAGGACACGAGGGACCAGAAGACTCACCCCTGCGCCTTTTTTTTCTCGCCGATTAAGCCCCGCTGAAAGGAACTACGACGTCGAGGGCAGAGAGTTTCTCGCCATTAAGGCGGCCCTAGAGGAGTGGCGGCACTGGCTGGAGGGGGCCGACCAGCCATTCATCATTTGGACGGACCATAAAAACCTTGCCTACTTGAAGAGTTCAAAATGGGTTTTTATTTTTCACGTTCGCAGTATAACGCGCCGGCGTTCCGCTCGCTCGTACATACACACACCTCCTCGCTCGCTCGCCTCACTGTTCAAATAGGGCGGAGAGGACCGAGTCAGTTTTACCTTCTCAAACGCCCGCTGGCACCGCTCCGACCACTGGACCGGATCTGACGCACCTTTCCGGGTCAGGTCGGTCAAGGGGCTGGTGAGGTCCGCAAAACCGGCGATGAACCATCTGTAGTAACCTGCCAGTCCCAAAAACCGCCTCACCTCCTTTTTCGTCTTGGGGCGCGGGCAGACTGCAATTGCTGCTGTCTTGTCTACCTGAGGACGCACCTGCCCCCCCCCAAGTGGTACCCCAAATACCGTACCTCCCTCCGTCCAACTGCACACTTCCCCGGGTTGGCGGTGAGCCCGGCCCGCCTCAGCGACCCCAGCACTTCGTCCACCCGCCGCACATGCTCCGGCCAGGTGGTGCTGTGGATAATAACATCATCCAGGTATGCGGCCGCATATGCGGCGTGCGGGCGCAGCACCCTGTCCATGAGCCGCTGTAACGTGGCTGGGGCACCGAACAAGCCGAAGGGAAGCATGGTGAATTGGTACAAACCATACGGAGAGGAGAAAGCCGTTTTCTCTTTGGACTCTGACGACAGGGGAATCTGCCAGTAGCCCTTAGTCAAATCCAGGGTCGTAAAGAAACGTGCAGTGCCCAGCCGGTCCAGGAGTTCGTCGACCCGGGGAATTGGGTAGGCGTCGAACCGTGACATGTCGTTCACCTTGCGGTAGTCCACGCAGAACCGCACAGTCCCATCCTTCTTGGCCACCAGAACGATGGGGCTGCACCAGGCACTGTTGGACTCTTCTATTATCCCCATCTCCAACATAGCCGCTAATTCCTCCCGAACCACTTTTCTTTTGTGTTCGGGTAGTCTATAGGGTCGTGACCTTACCGTCACCCCCGGGGGAGTCTCGATTCGGTGCACATCAGGTCGGTCCGGCCTGGCCGGGGGAGAACACATCAGCAAACCGCTTCTGCAACTGGGCAATGTCTGCTCTCTGGTCCTCAGAGAGACGACCCTCACACGGGAGCGGGGTGGGATTAACCGCTTTTGGCACCTCCGGCCCCAGGTCCTCTCTTTCCGATATTGTGGAAATCAGAGAAACAGACTCCACCTCCCTCCAGGCTTTCAGGAGGTTGAGGTGGTATATTTGTGTAGCACCGCCCCTGTCAGACCGCACCACCTCATAATCAACATCCCCCACCCGGCGTGTGACCTCGAAGGGCCCTTGCCACTTAGCCAGGAGTTTTGAGTTGGAAGAAGGAAGTACAGAGGCCTGGCTCCTCTGTTGTACAGCCGCTGTTGTCGTTCCTGGGCCTAGAGCAAATTCTCCCGTGACATCCTACCCAGTGTGTGGAGCTTTGCTCGCAGTTCCAGGACGTACTGGATCTCGTTTTTTCCGGGGCTCGGACCTTCCTCCCAGCGTTCTTTAATAAGGTCCAGCACCCCTCTTGGTGACCTGCCAAACAGAAGCTCAAAGGCGGAAAACCCTGTGGAGGCCTGGGGGACCTCCGGGACTGCAAACAACAGAGGGTCAAGCCATTTGTCCCAATTACGTTCATCGTAAATTTACGAATCATGGACTTCAGCGTCCTATTCATCCGCTCTACCAACCCGTCGGTCTGGGGATGGTAAACGCTCGTGCGGACGGACTTAATGCCCAGTAACCCGTAAAGGCCGCAGCGGGGCACGCGGTATGGCTGGTGAATTAACCAATTGACACTCCGGGCAGGACGCACACCAGCGGCGCGCGTGTTAAATCCCTCCCAATCCGTTCCCAAAATGACGGGGTGCCTCAGGTGGGAGCTAACCGCGACTTTTATCCTATATTTTTTCCCCTTAAACCTTAGTTCAACGGACACTATGGGATACTCGTGAATGTCCCCGTGCACACACCTCATTTTCACCCGCGACGCTTCCACCAATGCCCCAGGCCGAACCAGGCTCTGGTGTATCATGGACTGCCCGAATCCACCATCGCCTGGCGTATAACTCCCTGGATTCTTACCGGAACGCGGTACGTCGCTCCTGGGCCGGGGGAGGGTGATGGAGCGCCGGCAACCCGGATCACCTGCCCCACCTCCATCAGAGGACACTCCCTCCGCAGGTGGCCGGGCTGCCCGCATTTCCAGCACTCCTGCCCTGGCGTTTGAGAACCTCCAGGTGGGTCAGGAAGGGTGCCAGGGCTTGCTGCAGTCGGGGGGTCCCGGTGTAGGGCCATCGGCGCCCGGCGTGGGGCCGGTATGGGCCGCCCCGCGGCCGGCTGCTGGCTCCCTCCCCGTGGCGCGGTAGCTCCTCGGGTCGAAGGCGGCGCACCCTCCCGGTCGCCCCGCCCGCTGGGGTGCACCGCCAGGTAGTCCTCGGCCAGAATGGTGGCTTCCTCTAGCGTCGGTGGGCGGTGGTACCGGACCCACGCCGCCGTCCAGGCCGTGAGCCCCTCCACAAACTGCTCCAGCACCACCTTCTCTAGTATCTCCGACGCTGTTCCCACCCCGTTCGGCAGGAGCCACCTGGCGGCAGCGTCCCGGAGCCGCTGCCCATAGGCAAATGGCCTGTCCTCTGGTCCCGGAATCGCAGTCTGTGGTCCTCCGGCAGCAGCCCCAGCCGGTCGACTACGGCCCTTTGTATCGTCGGGTAGTCCCGCCGGGCCGCCGGGGGCAGCCCCATGGCGGCTGTCTGCGCCTCCCCGGTCAGCAGCGGGAGCAGCCTCACTGCCCACTCCCCCGCCGGCCATGCACACGCCTCTGCCATTGCCTCGAAGGCCTCCAAAAATGCCTGGCCGTCGTCCTCCACCGTCATACGGTGCAAGGTCAGGCTCGCCATCGCTGTCGGGCCCGGTGGTGGTTGAACGGGTCCTGACCGCGCCACCAACTGCTCCAGCGCCTGGGCCTGGAATGCCCCCAGGAACTGCCGGTTTGCCTCCGCTTGGTCTCGTTGGATTTCCGCCAGCTCCTCGATCATCTGGCCCAGTGTGAGCGCTGGTTGGGCCGGCATTGCCTGCTGTCCCTCGTCCGCCATCCTCCGCCGGGTTGGGCGCCACTGTACGGTGTGGGTCGTTCTGGCTCTGGACAAAGGCACGTGACAACAGGGTGAATAGTTCAAAATGTGTTTTTATTTTTCCCGTTCGCAGTATAACGCACACCTCCTCGCTCGCTCGCCTCACTGTTCAAATAGGGAGGAGAGGACACACACACACACGTCAATTACCGGCAGCTGATTGCAAGGCGTTCTCACCTGGCACTGTTCCCTGAGCCACGCCCCCTCTCTCCCACACCTGCAGCCGAGCTGAAACCGCGCCCGCCACCACAGGAGGCTTGGGATTTTGTCAGCAGGGAGACATTTTAAAAGTGCAGATGCTGATCTTTGCTGTCCTGGTGTACCGCTCTCACATCTGGATGACAATCCATCCATGCACTGCTATCAAGCTCTCATGCTGAGGCTGACAGATGATTTTTTTTATAAGTTGTGAATCTGTTACTGAGGGTTATTGAACAATAGATAAACTTTATGTTGAATAATAAACTATGTTTAATTTCCATGGCAATTCATTCTTTTTGTGCTATCTTTTACTCATTTTGGCAGATCCAAAATCAGCCAATCCTGCTTAACTATGCACGGACTTAGATATTTTCTACTGACATGTTCTGTTGCAACATGACACCATTTTGTCAGACTCTGTCTTAATGGGGCTCATTTTACAAAAGGGATATTTAAACATTTTAAATGATTTGTTAGACTTTTTTGTGTCATGACTAAATATAGGGAGGGCTTTCTAAATACATCCCAATTGAGAAACCATGTTACCCCCTAAAGTACCTCTGTGCGACGCAGGTGGGTTCAAGCTGCCCCATGGCTCAACTACAAACCTTACTGTAATGAAACTCTCAGAAAGAGTCAAGTCAAGGCTAACGTATTTCAGCCCTTCTGTAAAAGATCCTAGATATGTATCTGGCAGATATATTCAGCAAACTGAATATACTAAATTTGTTTCTGCATGGCAAGGACAGCAGCCATTTAATCTGTATGACAAGGCGAGTGGCTTTCAAAAGAGAGCAGAGGTGTGGAGCAGTCACTCTGCACAGACCTCTGCTTTCATCAGGTGGATAATTTTCTCGACTGTAAGGTTGTGGACTGAGGTCGAGTTATGTTGATCATGGTAGGACACTTGAGCGACTTGATTTAATATTTCTAATCCTACATTCCTGAGATAGAGGAGGAATATACATAGCTGGATTGGGTTAGAAAACCATTTCAGAAAGCTACTTGTCACTCAAAACTCCTGGAAGTGTCATCTGACTGTGGTCTCCAAAGGAAGTTTGCAAAATACACACACACAGTATCTGGTGTTTTTGAAGAGGAGTTATGTGTCTTTATCTTTTAGGCCACATCCCCTACAATTTAATTGGTCCTCAACAAAACTAAATAAGGTATCAACAAGTTCTTTAATTTTGATGGCAACGAACCAATAATAATTTCCAGTAAGTTTAATTAGAATTGCACCTAGCTTCTAAAAGGAGGCGGGAAATCTGAATAGGTGCATTTGCATACCATCATTTACTTTTATGTACAGCATGGCGATGAGCACTTGTGTGAAAAATGTTGGAGAGTTTATGAATTTGGTCTCAAAAATGAGATGAATAATAATCTTTTGGTAAAACAAAAGACTTTCAGTTGGCTCAGGACCTAATAATGCTGCACACTTGTGCTTGGTGGTGTGATGAGTATTCTGTTATTCCCTTATTAAGTTGTAATTCGTCAGTGTCCAGAAAACTGTTTGGAAGTGTTCTAAGACACACCCAAGATAAATGAGTTTTCTCGCTTAACCCTGAATATGTGGTGACCACATGGTAAATGTTGTAATTTCCACATCCAGAGACCACGCTGTAAACATTATTATTGATTCTAATGGGATTTTTTTCTTTCATATCTCATTTTGCCCTTGGAGTCAATGGTATTTCTGGCTTTGCTGCCAGTAAGGATTGGATTTCCTGCAACCAAAGCCGATATTGTAACACCCAGACTGGTGTTAGAAAACACAACAGAAAACAACCCGTGACCTGTCACTCACCCTGCCTGTCGTTTCAGACGTCTCTCCTGTGTGGCGCCGCCCTCGGTAATTGCAAGCCCCACCCTTATTGTTTCCACCTGTGTCTCGTTTCCCTGTGTATTTAGTCTGTGTCGACTGCTTGTCCTGTGCCAGTTTGTCCCATTTGTTTAATGAGCCTACCAGCAATTTTCCCAAGTGTGCCTTCCCGTGTTTTGACCCGTTTCTGTCTACCTGTTAATGTTTGCCTGCTGATTTGGATTGATCTGCCTGCTTTGTACAACCTGTGTACCGAACACCTACCTGGAGTAAAGACATTGTTTTTGCCCTTGACTACCTCGCCTTGAGTCTGAGTCCAAGTCCTTGTGGCCGCAGCTCCCTAACAGATAGTGATGGCAAAGTGAAGCTTTCTGAACCAGTGAAGCTTTCCAGCCAATTGAATTGGAAAAAGGTTCATTCATTTAATGCATTGCAAACTCTATGATGACCTCTGCTGTTGGAAAGTTGTAGTGCATGTTTCAATAGCCTACCAGTATCATTTGGCCCAGTCTCTGTGGGTTGAACATGATTATGAAAAGTTGAACCAATAAATCATCTAATAAATACATGGATTCCTATATGAATACAACTATTGTTTTTCAGGTTTGAATTGTGTCCTTATTTGTGTATTTCAATTCTCTGTACATTGGGAAGAAGTGGAACAAACACTTAACTATGTGTCTTTCTCCACCTTTGTGCATGTATGTTTGTGATCATACTAGCAGAGTAATAGAAGATTATATGTATAAATATATATGAGTTATATGTAAGGCATGTCATTTAAAATACTAGCAAGGGCTTCCTACTGCATGTGCACTTCATGGCAGTCATAGGGACTGATTTGAATCTGGAATGTGGGAAGTGATTTACAGAGGAAAGGTCAGTGGGGCAGTGATTGTACAGGTTTGTTATGACAGGATATTGAGGTGCTTGTGGACACATTGGATGGGGCATGAAATTATTGATTTTTATTGAGATATATAATATAATTTACATTTCTGAACATGTAACCCCCCCATTCTGCTCCGAGACCACTTAGATCAAGAAATCACATAATTTAAAGTTCCTCTGTAAAAGTTTAAAATATTTTAGCATTTGAGCTCCACCGCAGTGGAACAAACTTCCCCTCAAAGCCCAACCATCTGAGTAATTTACACATAGGCATTTCTGTATTTTATTTCTTTGTATGAAGATAAACAGGTGACTCTTGAGTTGTTTTTTTTAAGGTCAGGTTCAAATGAAATGGAGTCAATATTCACGCCAAGCTTAGACCTTTGACAAAGCTTGGCGTATGCTTGTGTTAACTCTGTCTCCTGTTTGATATTACACCAGTGTCAAGTGACATTTTTTCTAACAATCTCCCTCCTCCTAATCGCAGAGACACACCATCTTGGGATTTGGCTGTTGCGAAGCTCTGTTCTGCTTTCTCTTTTGATGAGCCACTGCCTCATAGAGCTCCTCTGTTACGCTTCTGACAGACTAAAGCCCTATTCACAAAGGACTTATTAATAAGTGACCTCAGGCAATATGAGCACCCCCCAAAGTAAAAAATCTGAGTTTGATGTGGTGCATTTATACAGGGTAAATAAAGTCTCTACTTAAGTTAAATTTACTGACATTATCCCCTCGTGTGATGGCAAGGCTCTGTGTAACATCTGACAGCGACCTTCAGTTCTGAGAAGTAAAGCCAGTGTGGAAGTACCTTAAACGTACATTCTCTCTAGTGACCAGCAGGAGGCAACTCCTCCGGTTCCACAGTTCCATAGAAGTCTATGAAAAAATGACTGTTTTCTCATACTCTCGACATATATCTCGACATTGATTCCTTCTGTAAACATGAGTTTATGGTCTTAAACTCTAGTTTCTTCTTAAATACAACATGTTAATTTAGCAAATGATGGTTCATGTAGAGTCAAACAGACCTTAAAGAAAAGAAAATGTCATTAAAGGGACAACAATACCCCTCCAAATCAAATCTCTGTGTTTGTCAGGGGCATTTTTGATGGAATTTTTATATGACAAGTTAAGTTTTGATAATTGTTTTCACCCTGGCAGAGTTTATAGCGGTGCCACAAGATTCTTTTGTTGATCGGTTTGTATGCTATATGCTCTTATATGCAGGTCCTAAGACTGCGCAGGTTTTCTTGTGTCTTGAAAATATTGATACTCTTATTGCTGAGGATTTTTACCAGAATGTGAGGGATGACTTCTATAAGTACACCTAGTGTTGCCATCAGGAAGGTCTGTGGAGAAGTCCTTCTATGGCTTTGACTATGAAATCTCGATCAAGATGTATTTGTCTTGGTCTGTGATATTTAAAGATGTATTTAAATAAAATGCACACAATAAAGGAGCTCAAGCAGGTGAGCGACACGCCCTGCCTGTAATCCAGTAGTGTGAACTATTTTGAGTACAACATCTTCTGCAATGAAAAACGAGGGTGCTCAGTCTAATGTTGGTCTATTTCTAAGTAATGAATATGAACGAAAACCTCGAGGATCCCTTTGGAGCTCATATCTATCATTAGGGATATGTGCTCCCTAATAAACAGAGCGGCTTTGCGTTTTAAGGGCGGCGCTAGGATCCAGAGGAATAACCTCCCTCTCTCCACCCTCCCTTCTCCCCCCTCACAGCCCTAGACTGTTTTAAAGTCTCTGCCAGACTTGGCTCACACGCTATCTCCTGGATGGAAGGAGGAATGGAAAGCGTTCAGCGCCTCTCTACCACCAGAACCTACACCGACTCTCCCCGCTCTGCGTGCACGACAATCGCTGCCTCCACCGCCGCAGCCGCAGGAGCAACGGCGCGCCGTATGGACCGCCACTGCTAGTGTTCACTTAGCCGCTGTCACCTGGCTGAGCGCATCCACGCGCATCCACAACCACCACTGTTCGCGTCCTACGCTGGTGACTGGGGGAATTGGCCTTTTCTCGAGACAGAAAGACTATTCAGTAGATCTTTGACCAGCTCTCCTCCCTCCGTCCACCTCCACCTCTTTGGCGCAGCTCTTTACGCATCGAACCCGTCGCTGAATCGCCCGCAAACAGGGGGAAACTCAACAGTTGTTGCGGTTTATTGTTTGCATGTCGGCTTGCACATTACTGCCATGTGGAGGCTATTGCATTCGTGTCGCTGCTGGTGGATTTTCTCACTGATGGTGCCTGCCTTCGTTCTCCTCCGGGCAGAATGTCATCCTGGTAAGTTTCGCACCCCTACATGTCAAACACTGGGCTGGTTTGTCGCTTGTATCCACGAAGGAATGTGGTCACCTCTGTGTTGTTTTTGTTGGGACGAAACGCATCCCGGCATGTTGATGACTCCCCCCTTGCATACCCCGTAACGGATTCCTTGCTGGGGTATTCGTGCCTCCTTCCCGGCAGCGGAACGACGACCGGGAACTATGAGACACTCTCAAAGCGGTCAGTGACATGATTAGTATGCAACGGAGTGACCTGTTAGAACCTCCTAATATCCAGCTCCAGCTGTCACAGGAACTCCTTCCCTTTCCCATCTTTAAGCCGTTAAACAGCAATCACACGAGGAAGGCAGATAAATGGCTCTAAGTGAACAGTAGGCAGATGATGCGGGAAGTTGGGTTGACGCAACTGGAAAAATATGATGTCTTGTCAGCCCTTATCCTAAGTGCCTGGAGCTAGACAGCAGGGCTGTGAAGGCTTTCACACACAGTACAGAACCCCCAAAGCTGCAGTAGAACGCCATTCGTTAGCCCTCTCCCTCTCCTTGAATTACGGCTAAACCCACGGGTTCGTCCAAAGCCTCAGGTTCCAACATCTCTGCTGTTGCTTTTTAATCTCAGGCAGACAGGAGAAGGAATATGTTGGATCAAATTGGAAATTCATTTACCGAAATCAAGTTTGACCTTGACCAGTCTCCACGTACACTACATACAGTAGAGCTATGAGATGTCATCTGCACTTTCACAGGCACTATGCGGGTTTTATGTGTTACAAGAACCTCCTCGTGTTCACAATCAGCCCCAAATTACATTCGTATAATGTGTAGCCGTAATAACATTTTACAAAGGACCTCTGTCTGTGAGCGTCTTTGTCTTCCAATATGAATCATTAATGTTGGACATTACTTTGTAGAGGTTTCTCCATATTGCCAAAAACATATCCCAATATTTTTTGGTCAGAAAAATTGTGCTTTGTGCAAAAGAGAAAGATGTGTAGTTTGGATGTGCAGTGATAGTTGGTTTCACTCTGCCAGAGCACAGAGAGAAGCTCAGAAATGTAATTCCGCTGGTAAAACGACTAAACAGCAAATTGAATATGGAACCCAGCAGTCACATAATAATATTTTTATTTTATTATGTTTGCTATTACACTTTAATTTGTAAGTCTTCCTTCAATTAAAAACAACTCGATTGAGTGATTTTCCCTTGTCTTTTTTTTAACTACACTAGAATCCTGCACCCCACCCAGCTCTTGAAAAAGTAACTCAGTAACTTTTACTCTGAGTACATTTTTAATGAGCTACTTTTTACTTTTACTTGAGTAAATTTTTAGACTGGTAACTTGAGTACAAAATTTTGTTACTCTTTCCAACTCTGATGAAGGCTTAGTTAGCAGCAGTTTGTCCCAAAGGTTGAGAATTCATTTATTTGTAGTGGTTTGTGAGCACATAAGGATAAGTAGTTTTCACGAACCAAATGCATTGATATTTTCTCTATCTGAAGATGTAGTGGGTATTAATAAACCAAATCATTAGCAGACGATTTTGATGTATGTGTGTTAATTAAAAGGAAAAGTAACACATCGAACAGATACATGAAATTATTTGAAAAAAAAGTTTAAATAAATGAATACTCTTGCATGACAAGCCTAATTTCAAAAGCACTTCTATATTATATCTTTTGGAAGATGACAAATCAAAAATATCATTTTCGGTAAGGGGATCTACTGTAATGAAATATAGGAAAATACAACTAATGGAAAAGGTGGACGGATGTTCAGCTCGTAAAGCTTTAGCAACATGATAAATATCTTTGAATGTGGACATTGTCACCAAAGGACAAATCCATAGTGTCTCGACTTGACGTGCCATTCCAGTTCTCTCTCACCCCTCGCCTCCACCGCGTGTTGTCATGAGAGCAGCACGGAGCGAGCATGAGGAGCCGGTTCATGTTAACGGCCGGCAGTGTGGCTCTCTCTTGCTGGGTATGATTCTCTCCTTACCTCCGGCCTACTTTTCTACTAATAAGACTCTAATCCACAAGATTGATTTGGAAAGGCACATCGAAAGGCTATCGATCGGTTTTCCTTCTAGCATAATATTCTAGAATGCTTTGGCTGCTTATAGTGTATAACCAGCTGTACACTTATTTCAGCAGTTCTGATTTAATGGACCTGCTTTGTTGTGCAGGGAGGTTTAGAAACAACTGTCAATTCCAAATGCATCATTTATCATGCTGGTCCATTTTGCCATTGTATCAAGTACTGAATTACCAATAATAATAATGATGATCATAAATGATCATCATTATTTTTATTCAAAAACAAAACACCCGACTGGTAGATTTTTAAGAATGGAAAACAAATTGGAATGACAACACCCCAAACTAGGAAAAAAAGAAATTAACACAACATTAAGATATACACAATGAGGATAAAAATCAAAGATTTAGTGATGATTATCATGTCCCATAAACCTCAACTCTCATGTATTTATTTCCTGAATTTTTAAAGAATTTTGCTTTCATAAGTTTATACATTACACCAACATAAGTGAATTGTTGTAAGTAGTAACTCCCTTTCAGATTAAGGTACCACCTGCAATGGAAAGCAGCTTGAGGAAAAGCAGCTAGAAGGCGTGTGAGCCAGATGCCAGTGATTTATTTCACTTCATGTTCGTGCAGTTTGCATCTTTGAAGTGTCTCCTTCCGATTTCCTCAGCGTGGAGGCTCTGACGTCTGCAATCACAACCTCAGCTCTAAGCTGTAGATAAGGGAGGGCTTCATCCTCTGAGCTTTCCAATAGTAGAATGCATTGTTTACACCGGAGTCCCCCTTAATTAGTCATACCTTGCTGCAGAGCAACACCGGTAATGGTTCAGCCGAGTGCTGCTAGAAATACAGGGAGACGGCCGTGTGTGTACCAGTGACCCGGCTGCTGCCAACACGCCCCTAGTCGCCCACATAATGGCCGGTTTGCAGTCACGCAAACATCTGGTTTTTGGGGGCTGGAAAGCACTGAACATCCCTGCGGAGCTCCTGCTAGCCGACAGACCATCACTTTCACTTTTCTGTCTGCGGCACACAGTGTTAGCATTGGGGCATCCCTCCTGTCAGTGCACTACACTTCAACCCTGGGTTAACCAAACACACAAGCAAGCTGGAGAGAGAAAAGAAAAGGAGACATGGACAGAGAGAGATGTCTGGCCTTAAAGCTGTCGCTTTCTGCGGGGAAAATGAATGGGCCCGTCGCCAGGAGGAAAAACAGAACAGTCATTGTAATCCCACAACAACCGCCTGAGCTGGCACATTTTTTCACCAACCTGCCTTTCATCTATCTTTGTCGCTTTTCTTGCCTGTTCTTCTTAATGCACCCTCTGTTCTCTCTGCTCCGAGTGTGTATGCACTGCCCCTGCTTCTCTTACATCGAAGAACAAATGAGACATCGGTTTGTTAACCATTCTAAGCAGGTCTCTGTGTCACAAACCTTTTCTCTGAGCCTCCTTGTTGCAGCAATATGGGGAGGAGGTTGACATTTGAGGAGGGGATTGGATATACTTGGTGGCCCATGGTTGGCAAAATTATCGGCATCATCTCAGGGCTTGGTGAGTCCGCTAAATCGGGGCTATTATCTGGCTTCCTCTGTGGCCGGGAAATCGCTTGCACGTCAGCTAACAAGTCACTTTATCAGTCAGCGAAGGACATATCAACACCATCCTGGCTTTACTTAATAGATTGATTAAAAGATAGCGCGTCATGTTTGTGTGTGTGAGATGCAGCTCGGCTTGTGGGGGGGGGTTCCATGGAGAATGCTGCTCTGGAAGCTATCGCCATGTCATTGGTGGGAGGAGCATGAGGGAACGGGAAGCAGATAAATGAAGGGAAAAGAAAACATCCCTTCTATCGGGCCATTCATTTTTAGCATTAAATGATGCTGTTTGGTTGTACAAAAGAGGAGAACTAAAGATAAATATGTCTGATAATGATAACAATAGTAATTGTGATACTAAGTGGTGAGGCGCTAATGATATCCCAGTAACACCATGACCGGAGCTGTGCACGGAACATCACTTTATTTTGTTTTTCGATCATCGTTACCGCTCAGCTGAGCGTGCCTGTTAGCTTTGTAATCTGTTTCGCATACGATTTTTTCCAAAATTCCCTAACTTTTGGGGAACTAAAAAAATGCGTTCTTCGAGTACATCAATATCAGGTACTTGACAGTGCTATTAAATAGCTGGGTATATAGGTAATCGTGGTTAATCTGATCAGAAAGTGGCAGATTTTAAATGGTTTAGTCGAATAGAATGAATGTACATTGTATCTTATTTCATATCCAGCAGAAATAAAGCAGCATAAGCCGCCATTCAACTCTCTGCAACTATAGTTGGGTCCGACAGAAATTCCTATATCTGTAGCTGCTCATTGCACAAATCTCAAGAATTTATTTCACCAATTTCTGTTTTCTATTTCTATTATGCAGAATCTCGTGTTTTGGCATCCAAGGTAATTTTCTCATTCGGAAGGAATAACCTGTACTATTTCCTTACCGAATAATTTGATTTCATTCATCAAATAATTCAATTATTTTGTAAATAAAGTGCTCTAAACCCTTCTTTATTATAACTTTCTGTCTGTGGCTTCCACATCACAGAAATGACATGGCCCTTCAGCATGTGCCCAATCCCAGCCATTGCAAACTGTCCACCTGCTGTTTGCTGTACACATTGTTCACCAGGGCTTCCTAACTGGGAACCACATTCTGCTGGGAAAACCCAAACTAACAGCAGGTTAGATGATCACTGTGGCCCTGTTTTCACAAAAGACAACTGAGAGGAAGTCATTCCTCGTAGCTGAAAAATATGTTGGTCTTTGTCAAAGTTAGGAATCTGAAACAGTAGAAGTTAGGTATATTCATATATATACGAATATACCTATGTATAAAGTAGCTTATTAACACTGACATATAGGACTGGGCGTTCAAACGGTATAAGATTTCCGTACAGTATGAATCATTCATACTGGTGTTGCCATAACATAACAACAGACGTGGTTCTTCGGAAGGCAGCGGTCGTAGCTACTTGTCTTATGTGTGACATTAAGTCATGGTTATAACTTTAACGACAATGAGTAAGCATAAAACAACACAACAGCTTGTGACACATGAACAATTTGTAACACTAATAATTGTACATTTATAAAAATTATGATCTTCATGCTGGATATAGCTCACAAAAAGAAGTAACGCTGTCGCTACATGAAACATGCGATACAGGAGGAATAGGTCAGCGATGCACCAACAAAACAAGAGAGGATCTGTTTTGGAAAATCCAACGTGTTACGTTAGATCAGAAAACAATTCATTGCAAAGTCTGTCGAATCCCCTGATGGCAACACTAGCAGCCACAACAAGCTAACACGCTAACTTGCCAACCAGTTGCGAGCAAGTTGACCAGTCAGCGGCGGTCCTTTTAGGGCTCACTTAATTGATGTGTTTAAAAGCAATACCGTGACATGGATTTTTGGTCATACTGTGCAGCCCTACTAGCATAATAAAAATGGAGAGGAACCCAGTAGGCAACAACAACAACAGAGTAAACGATAAGTTGAATGTATTTCTTGCCTGTGCACTACTTTTTTCTCCATTCCCTCTTGGTAAAGCAATAAATGCTTCAAGACAGCCTAGCACAGTGGTTCTCAACTGGTCTGGCTCCGGGACCCACCATCACCCCTTAATGACAAGCCTCGACCCAAATAGAGGAACATTCTCAACATCTCAAATTTATTCAAAATCAAGTTCATAAGCTGAATTTCATATTCAGGATGTTTAATTATGCTAAAAACCCAATGTCTCCCCCATATAAGAATGGCTTGACCCAACTTGGCACACGCTGCTGAAAACATGGACGGACGAGCCGGCAAAAAACACGACACTCCGCTGCATTAAAAAAGTCCCTTCAAAATAAAATCACAGGATGATTTTTTATTTTTTTTTTTCTAACTTTTATTTTCCCATGCAATGACCCGCGACCCAGTTGAGAATCACTGGCCTAGCAGTCTGAGGTTGCGTGCAGGCAGAAACTCAACACAGAGAGGGGAAAAACAAAGAAGACCGAAAGACACAGTGACAGAATGAGATGCTGATGAGAGTGGAGAGGTGTACGCAGCCATGCCCTTTTTTTCAATTTTGCTAAGCGGGATGCCAGGGGAGCTTGTGTGTCACTGTGTAGGGCCGCTGTGTGTTAAAAGGCGCTTAGACTGACAGGCTGTCGACCGGCCGTGAGTTAGGTTGACGAGCCTAACTCACGGCGACACCAAACAAACACCGGAAGGTGAGAGACAAGAAGGAGATGAGATGGGAAACAAATGGAGACAACAAAAGCCAAAGGGAGTCTGCCAAAGGGAGTTGGTCTTCCCCCTAACATCTACACCATGGCACGGCCAGTCGCTCTGGAAGCTGTACATGGCGGTTTGATGGGATACTCCTGACAGAAGAGGCAGGCTGTTGCCAGTTGGTTCTTTTTTTTGGTCACGGGCTCCGTCCCAATTCCTTCACTACTGTGGTGGAAGACTTTGCACAGACAATCGTAAAGTAAGAAGCAAAGGCTCAGAGTCATATATGTCTTTCTCCGTTTATTTCCTTGCAAGGGAAGAAAGGTCACAACAGCTACATGCTCTGCAGACTGTCATGAACCAACTTCTTGCCCCCTAACAGAACGAGGCAGTTCTTATACACAAGTTCAATTATCGGTGGCGTCAACCGAAACCATGACCACCTTGTTGAGTCTCTACAGCCAGGATACTCAGGACAGCTAGTCCATGTAAGACACATCAGTTCTTTGACCATGGACTCGCCCTCCTAACACTTGAAAACAAATCTGGTTACACACATACGACCTACTTTGTTTAGTCTATAGAGCTAGGACGCTGAGGACGTTTATCAGTGCAGAACACTTCAGCTCTCATACCATGGCCTTTCCATCTCAGCCCTTGCAATTTATAAACTGGTTATACAAATGAAGCATTTAGAAGAGTTACATATATTTTTGCCATTACACTACCCTGGCACGTTCTCAGGACATTCAGACACTTTGTGTCTTTTTCTCAGCCTCGATAGGGGACTATTCACTCCGGAGCTGTGACGGCTTCCCGATAACACTTGGGAAAGGTGTAGATATGGAGGACAAAAAACAACTTAAGTATAATAAATATAAGAATAAATACATTAATGTATTAATAAGTTTACACCTAAACAGAACCTAATTAATTAAATATATTTCTACAAATCCGTATTTCTACATTTATTCATGCCTGTATTTCGGTGTCCGGAGGTAAATGAGCTCAGGCGGGTCGAACCTCATTATTGAGCAGGATTGGTCAAGTAGAGGATCGAGACAGAAGCCATCGATCCCAGCACTTCGCTCCCGTAGAGTGTCTAAAGGTTGCTAGCATTGCTCATGGCTTCTGGCGGGCGAGATGTGGCTGAGCAGTTTGGAAACTGTGAGCTCCTGTTTAACGTGTAGGCAGCGTAACTAATGTTGCACGGTGTACCGGTACTAGAAAAGGTACCGTGGTACCCTTACATTGAAAATGGTACGGTTTTGAATTTTTTAGTACCGTTCATTAAAAAAAGCAGCAACGAGAGCGCACTCCGCTCCCTGTCCGGCTGCCTGCACACATTGACTGGGTGGACGGGGCTCCCAGCTCTCTCATGCAACCGGCAGCCGTCACTCAGAGAGTTATCTCAGGGAGACATGTCCTCATGTGCAGGAGCTGTTGCCGACCGTCCTTGGCTTGTTGAAAGAAAAGAAACCAGAAGTGAGATCTGGAAATACTTCGGGTATTAATATTGAACGCATTTTTTAGGTCTCAAAAAGAGAAAATGTCTGGGTAAAAGAGGACGTCTGCTTGGTCTCGTGTTGCACTTGCTTGATGTTTGACTGTTGATGTTTGACTGTTAGGAAAGTTGTTGTCAAGCTAGCCAACACAGCTACAGGGCTGCCATCTCTCACCTTTTCTCCGTGTCAATCCGCGCTGGTTCATCTCCAACCTCGCCGATATATATATATGTTTGTGCCCCTTCCATCCGGCAGGAGGCTGAGGTCCTTCAGGACTAAGACCTCCCGCCACACAAAGTTTCTTCCCTTCGGCAGTCGGGCTCATTAACAGAGCCCCTAACTGACTTTCACTCTCTACATGCACATACTTTGTCACTTTCTGTTTAGCTGGTGCAGTTTCTTTAATTGTATCTTCTTAACTTACTAACCCATAGCTTTAGCGTACCAACCCATAGCATATATTTTATTCTATTTTTATCGTATTGTTGCACTACGTTGTCTGTTGTCCATTATTGTCTGTTGTCTTCAGTCATGCACCAACCGCCAAGTC
This sequence comes from Pungitius pungitius, assembly GCF_949316345.1. Taxonomy (NCBI): domain Eukaryota; kingdom Metazoa; phylum Chordata; class Actinopteri; order Perciformes; family Gasterosteidae; genus Pungitius; species Pungitius pungitius. Next base: position 8,600,667 of record NC_084907.1, read on the forward strand.
AAATTCCATGTGTGTCTGACATGATGGCAATAAACGTTAGCTGATTCCTGATATTTAACCCGCTGTATAAGTATTGAACACGTCAGTTTTTCTCAGTAAATATCAGAGGTGTGGACTCGAGTCATGTGACTTGGACTCGAGTCATGAATTTGATGACTTCAGACTCGACTCGGACTTTAACATCGATGACTCGTGACTTCACTTGGACTCGAGCCTTTTGACTCAAGAAGACTTGCTACTTCCCATGAAAACTGGGGGAAAACATTTTCACACGGCCACGCCGCTCTGTTTATCTGCATCTGTCAAAAAAATGTGCGCCACCTGCACGACATCCAATCACCGCAGTCCATTTTACCGTATCAACGAGACAGCTCGTTCATGTAACAAAACTTACAAAAAAGCACCATCACCCAGGGTTCCCCGTCCCCACTATAATAAGAGGACTTGAAATGACTCAAAACTAAAATGGTAAGACTTTGGACTCGACTTGAGACTTGTCGGCTTTGACTTTTGACTCGACTTGACTCGGGACTCGAGGGCAACGACTTGAGACTTACTTGTGACTTGCATAACAATGACTTTGTCCCACCTCTGGTAAATATATTTCCAAAGGAGCTATTGACATGACATTTTCACCAGATGTTGGTAACAACCAAAGTAATAAGTAAAAAGAAACCAGAAAAATAAGTTCAGAAATAAAGTTATGTGTAATAATGTGAAATGACACAGGGAAAAAGTATTGAACACGCTTACTGATATTTATTCAATACTTTGTACAAAAGCCTTTGTTGATAATGACAGCTTCAAGACGCCTCCTGTATAAAGAAAATAGTCGCATGCATTCCTTGGCTGTGTTTTTTAGAAAATCATTGTCTTGCTGAAATGTCCACCCTTGTTTCATCTTCATCATCCTGGTAGATGGCAGCCGATTTCTGTCACGAATGTCTCTGTAAATTTGCCCATTCATCCTTCAATTATGAGATGTTTGCCAGTACCATTTGCTGAAAAGCAGCCCCACACCATGATGTTCCCACCTCCAAACTTCACTGTTGGTTTATGGTGTTTTTAGGGTGATGTGCAGTGCCATTTCTCCTCCAAACATGGTGTGTATTATGGCATCCAAACAGTTAAATTTTGCTCTCATCTACATTCTCCCAGTATTTCACTGGCTTTTCCAAATGTTGTGCAGCAAACTTTAAACAAGCTTCAACATGCTTTTTTTATCAGCAATGGAGTCTTAAGTTGCGAAGGTCTTGAGACAGCTCTTTGCTTTTACCCATCATGGGATGTGTCTTGTGAGACACCTTTGCAATGAGAACTTTTTGTAGGCCATCAGTTGAACCAGCTGATATTAATTTGCACTGACAATGGTCTGGATTGCTTTTTAATTACTGATAGTTTTCAGCTGTTGTCTTGGCTTTCTTTCCATACCTTTTTGCCTTTTACCTCCCTTTCTTCATGTGTTAATATTTTTTTCCCTGTGTCATTTCACATTATTACCCATATTTCTGAACTTCTCTGTTTTGGTTTCTTTGTATGCATGTATTACTTGGGTTGTTACCAACATCTGGTTAGAATTTCATGTCAATAGCTCCTTTGGAAAAATATTTACTGAGAAAATGGTGACCTGTTCAATACTTATTTCACCCGCTGTATATGGCATTTATTCGTTCATGACCTGTTTCATTATCAACTTTTATTTATTTATTCATACATTCATTTATTTATCTTCACATTTATTTATTTATTCCTGTATTTATACAATTTTTCATTTATTTATGCATTTATTTATTCTTATATTTATTTATACATTCTTTAAAAAAAAATCATACTAATTTTTTGTCCTGCATATGTAGCTGGGTGTTCCTTTACTCCCCACTACGTTTTCCCATTTTGAATGTTGAAATGTACTTGACTCAACTTCCATCAGTCATCCCTTCTGACAGAGGAATGGAAGCAGCTGCTTTCTCTGGAAATAAGATGAAAGAGGTGTCACCACATTCTTGTGATATTGGTGTGTCAGTCATATAGCGTCTTCATGACTTAACTGAACAGTTCACTCACTTCCTCCTCCCTGGACTTTTATTCATATCTTTCCATAAACTGTTCTTGTTTCTATATTCTTCTACTCTTTTAAAACATACTTTTGCTTACATTATTTACTATTGTCATCCCTTTGGCTCCTGTTCATCTGTCTTTCACCTTTTTTGGGCCATTCTTTTTTCACCTTCTCCCCGCGTTCTCTTTTTAATTTAGAGTGCATCCACTCATTATTTCTTTCCAACAATTTCTTTAATTCTTCCCTTTTCCTCTTCCGTTCTTTTTGTTCCTCAAGCATTCTTCTTTATTCTTTAACTTTCTTTGTTTATAGTAAATATTTTGAACACAGCCAAAACAATGGCCATGAAGTTAAAAACCTATACGCATGCACACACGCAAACACACACACACACACACTCATTTTACAGGTAGGCGCTCACAAAGTAGTATTTGCAGTAATAATGAATAACGCAATGGATTATTCTGGTTCTGGATCAAGTTGCAAATGCTTGGACACCTTATAAAACCTCTGTGGCTGCTAATGAAGAAATAAATATGATATTATCAAGGGCCACTGCTGGCTTAGAAGAAACCATACCCTTTGCTTTTTACAGCCTTTATTGTATTAGGCCATGATGATTCCATCATCGATGATTATCTTTTACTCTGCAGGTTAATAAACCTTTTTCCACAACTTCCGTATTTGTTACCGGACATACGCAATCGTTGTGGTAATCTTCTTCCTGTCTAGTTAGGGCAACTAAACAAAAGGCGAAAGCAACGAGAGAGTTATTGTAGCGTATCGGGCTATTCTTGTTATTCCCAAAAGCAGCCAAATCTGTCGTATCATTCCTTCCCTGTTGATGGTGATGTTGGAAAATGGATTCAGGCTATCCGGCGGGATAAAGGACCAAACTTAAGCATTAAAAATGGGAGCACTTGTTTCTGCAGTAGACACTTTACCTCAGATGACTACGTTTTAGGGATCACTGTTTGCTGCTTGAAACCAGAGGCTGTCCCTAGCTCTTTTGCTTGGAACGATTTCACCGGTAAAACAAAAAAGGGAGCCTGTGTTTGAGCGGTGCCAAAAACGGGAGCTGTTGACGTCTGCATTCGGCTATTATTATTGTCGCTACACACAAGACGTTCACTTGGACAACCATTCAGAACATATTGATACCATAATGCTTCATTAAAGCAGACTATAATGCTTTGGTAAGGTATTCTATATCTACATACATTATGTCTAAGTGGACACGTTTTTTGTGACAGTTGTGGAGTTTTCCTCCACCAGTCTTGCAACGTCAGCAAATGCAGAGCGATTTGGTGAAGACTCTATTTTCTCCTTGTGTTGACGCTTGACAGGACGTCCACTTCTACATTGATTACGCATTTCCGTTTTTTGTGAAAAAGGTCTATTGCTCCACCTCAAAAAAATGATGTTAATGAGTCACATCATTGGAGCTGAAGGATCTTAATCTGTATTTGGGACTGGGCACTAAAAGCTTCTGCTCCTCCAAGGTCCATCAATCAATCTACTCCTTGGGTCCACGCTCAAATCATTTGTAGTTACGAGAGTGAATTTAATACTGAAAACATATACTGTATATATATAATATGAATTCATAGTTTTGTATTTACCCTACATAAAACCAGGATGTGAAAATTGATTTCAAAGATATTATTTATTCTTTACGGTCCTGATGGCATAAGCACAGTTTACTTTCAGCTTTAACTTTGGAGTAGCGAGAAGGGCCCTACCTAACGATCTTAGACTACAAGCGAGCTCTTCGGGGTCAACATTTCCTCTATACATTTTGGATCGGAATAAAAGAAAAGTGATCAGTAAAATCTAGAAATCAATTTGAAAACGAAAAAAGAGCCACTGAAGCGCAGCCAGGATCTTGGTGATGTGATTTCCTCGGGTAAAACCAGTGGGAAGCTGCATTCCGTTGTTTGAGGGAAGGGAGTCACTTCTTGTTGTTGCCACAGGGGAAGGAGTTGAAGTAAATTTAAGAATAAATTTGTCCAGGTTGGATTTTGGATGTTATTTTTATTTAAAGGAAATCAGACTGCACAGCTTTTGTGATTTGTGGCAGGAAGATAAAATCTTAATCTTCAAATCACAAATCACATATTCCTCCAAGATTGCTGGCAGTACAGTAAGTTAAGAGAGATGGTCTGGTCTGAACACATGAATCCAAAAACCACAACCAGCACTACCAATTTACACACATGTAAATATACAAAATATGTTTACACGTATAAAAGTTAAACAGTTAAAATATAGCAGACAACTAGTGTAGGTGCATAGCTCTATCTAAACAGTAATAGGACTGTCCCTTTGACCTTGGTCTGTTCACAAGTCTGAGTATCTTATTGGATTTTTTCTTTTTGTATTGAGCAGTTGTTCACCTACTTGTTGACTTTCTGCCTCAGTAGTGCTAAACATTGTAGATTTGTGTCTGTGTTGGCCATGGCTGGTTTCTAGCCTGAATTTCCACTCCATTCCTCATATGTGGGCAGTGGAAATAAAGGCAGTGGATAAAGAGCAGAGAAAATGCCAAGAAGTGTTGTGTCACACTCTGAGCGCAGGACAGAGCAGAGTCCTCATTAAATTCTTTCAGTTGCTTTGGTTTTTCCACTTTACTGCTTGGGAGACACTGGCTTCCTCCTTGGAGAGAGAGAGATGGCCATTTGAGGACTACCAAGACAAGAGCATAGTCCAATTTGTCAAGAGTTCCCGGGGGAGCTTCTTTAAACAGCAATACTTTTTTTCTTACTGAATATTGACCTCACCCATTGTTTTACAGCTCTGTTAAGCTGGTCTTTGGTGCTCGGTTTTCTACCAGCTGTCTGATTTGGCTTCACGTATTGGTATTCTCTCACTATCTCTAGGATAATTCTCCCCCTGACAGCCAGGGAGAGAAGGGTGGGGAAGGAGTTTACTTTTGTCTTTAAATTAACATGTGAACATTTGAGGGATGTACTGTAAATGGAACTGGAAAGTTCTTACTTACATGGGCTTACTAAAGCCCATGACAGTCCATCCAATTGTTGTCAAGACATATTTGCAATGTCAACATGAGTGACAAAGTATATCATCTGGTATCATCCGTACAAACTCGGTGCAGTAAATGTGAAGCTATTTTAAGCATAATTCTTCATGCTTCATACTACTGGTGGCACAAGATCCAAAGTCACTAATGGCGCGTTTCCACTGAGCTGCACAGTACGGGTCAGGTCGGTACCCTTTTATTTGTGTCTCCACTGCCAAAAGTTGAGAAAGGGTACTAAAGGGTGTAGCTAGACTCACTGCAGAACGTTGATTGGTTGAAAGACTGTTGTCATTTGCTCCTGCCGCAAGGGGAAAGACAACACACGAGGCGCCGCTGTGTTTTTCCTTGCAGCATGTAGCCTTTGCTCAAACAAATATTGTCGTCTCCTTGTGACAAACTACCACATATCAAGAAGCAAGAACAGGATCGGCTGTATGTCCTCCATTGTTGTTTAGGGTTAGCTTTCAGTTTTCGCACGATCGAATGACGTCAATCTACTTTCCGTCCAATACCACGCCTATCAACTGACGTTACCACTACTTTCTGGAATACACCATGCCTATCAAGTAAGGGTACTGTTGGCAGTGGAAACGCTCACCAAATCATGGTTAACCCGACCCGTACTGTACCGTACCTCTCGGTGGAAACTCACCTTAAGGTTCCTCCTATGGACGTGTAATTCTGTATCAAATTTCAAGGCAATCAATCCAGCAGTTGAGATATTCAGGTTACTGCAGAACCGACCAGAACACACATGTCTTCATATTCATCCCCAGAGACACACTGCCAGACAGTTTTAATCATTTACATAATTTACATTTCATTTAAAAGTAAATGGTCAAGCTTCTTGCAAAGAAAACCGATAGAGTTGAGATGGGGGACAAAGAAAGTGTCCCCCTGCAGAGACCGTAAGTCAGTCATGAATCCTTTCAGTTACATGGTAATGAACGGGTTTGAAATTCATACATTCCTATAATTCCGTCACAAAATGAATCGCAAGTACTAAAACAAACACTGCTTTCTAACCGTACTGGTTTTTACAAGGTTTTTACAAGCCCGAATCTGCATTTTATAAGATTATATTTGTATGCATAATGGTTATGATCTTATTCAACTTTGACCAATGTACATTTTTACTGGATAGAGCTTGAACGCATCATGGTGTACAGACTGGTGTGATATAATTGTAAACTGAACCATTTTTAGATTTTACTGTATTGAACTATATAGAGATAACTTCAGCTTTACCTAAAAGGGGCATTCATTTATATTCATGAGGGTTAAATGATTGATTAATAAAACTTATTACCAGATGTTGCAGAGAGCTTTTCTCATGTTCAGTGTAGGACGACATGTTAGGTGGATGATGAATGGAGAGTTTTCAGCAGGACTGACGCTTTTCTTTCCCTTTGAGTGGATAGCTGCTCAATTTAAGATTTACGGAGCAGGCAACTTTGTGTTTGGTTCCTCGAGCCAGATTTTCAATACATGGGGTTTACTAAAATCACCCCTGGGTGCAAAGGACTCATGCTTTCTCACCCCTGTCACTCTTTCTTCCGTCATCTCTGAGCAAAGCTTTCAATCATGCATTACCTTTATTTTTGTGGTCTTCTTAAAAGGTATTTGTCTTTTTAACCCCCCCCTCTTCATCTTCGCCTCCCCTATGTTTGCTTAAACTGGTGTAAGGAATGGAAGGGAGAGGAGGTTTTCACTGCTGGATTGGGTAAGCCATCCCCCATTTCTCATAGCTCGACAAGCACCCGTGTTTCCACCTGAAACGCCTTTGGATTTAAGCCGGGAACTGCAGCCATCTTTCTTCAGTTAATCACCTCGGCCTGGCGCGCCGAGTCGCCACGTACCCGGGCCGATGGATGGCCCCCAAGGGAAATCGAATGGAAAACAGCCAAGCCTGATGTTCCTGAAGTACTTTCTGGGTACCACACTGAGATAGAGGGAAGATGACAGCAGAGTATATCAGGGTATGTCTAATAAACACCAGACAATTACTTGCTGTTCTTAAATATTTCTGATTTGTTGGGTATATTTGTTAAATACAGAGTCTGTTGGTCAATATTCTTGAAATACTTTTATTTGGCTGCTCTTGATTAGTCTCTCCTTTCTTTTTTCATTTAGATTTGCAATGAATTCAATGCCAAAGTAGCCAGAGACCGAGTGTCTAAAATGATTTTACTGAGTTTGGTCAACAACTCAAAGACCAACAGTAAAAGGGATTCAATACCCAAGAGACAACATTTAAGGTTGACAATAATTTCAATAATCAATGAATCTTCCAAACATTACACATGTGGCAATAACGCCTCACAATGCTGTCTGATTCTGTGTAGAATTGGTTTGAGCCAAAGAGTTTGAAAATGAACAGAATGTTGTGTGTAGTTAAAGTATTCAACTAGCCACACTTCTCTTGCCCGATCTTCATCTATGCTGCAGGCGAGAAGCGCAAGATAATGTTAGCTGCCAGTAGTATAACACCGCTGAATCCGTGATCAAGTTGAATAATGGGGAACGTGAGCAGTTTGTTGAATTTATTTTTTTAAGAATGCGTTCTTCAATTTATGGCATAGTCTTTGACTATTGGTGCCTATTTAAGATAGAAAAGTAACGTGGTAAATTTACTACAAACCAAATGACAGAGAAATAATGTAGAGCATTCAGGAGTAAGGGACCTTTTGAGATTCTTTGGATCTAAGGCAGTTTCTCGTTTTGGCTGTTTAGTATACCAGTTTTGGTTCCACTAACCGGTTTGCCAGTAATTCAAGGAAAACAGATATCCTGAAAACTCATCATGTTATTCTGAATATTTCAATTCAATTCATTTTATTTTGTGTAGCCCAAAATCACAAATTTGCCTCAGAGGGCTTTACAGTCTGTACACATGAAACATCCTCTGTCCCGAAACCCTCACATCGGCACATGAAAAAACCCTTCGATGGGGAAAAAAGGGAAGAAAAAAGGGGGGAGAACGTCAGAGGAAGGATCCCTCTCCCGGGATGGACAGACTGCAATTAATTTCATGTGTACAGAATAAACAATGTAAAAGATGTACAATACATTAAATTCCTCTAACAGAAATGATACAAGTAATTGCAAGTAGCAGAACAAGTGTACGGCAGGACCACCACAGGGACAACCACCATCCACAGAGGCTTCTGTGGTGAGGGAGAGCAGAAAGATGTTTGTTTATGATGACAGTAATATGAATCATATTTAAAGTAATGATAACAGCAGCAGGTGTCAGCAGAGCCATGCCAGGAGTCAGAACTAGGGTCCGCACAAAACTATGATCCACGGAGACCTGCTAGGTGAGAAAGCACAAAGAACTCCCAGAAAGAAGCTGAATTAGTGATGTACATTAATAAAACATGGATTATTGTGGAAGGAGAGAGTGAGAGTGAGAGAGGGGCTCGATGTGTCCTAAGAAGTCCCCCGGCAGTCTAAGCCTAGAGCAGTTTAACTAAGGGCTGGTCCAGGCTAACCTGAGCCAGCCCTAACTATAAGCGATATCAAAAAGGAACGTTTTAAGTTTTATCTTAAATAAGCTGACCGAGTCTGCCCCCCGGACTGAAAGTGGAAGCTGGTTCCACAAAAGAGGAGCTTGATAACTTAAGGCTCTGGCCCCCATCGTACTTTTTAAAACTCTAGGAACCACAAGTAACCCATCATCTGTCACGGGTTGGGTTCTTGTCATGTCTTATTTTGTAGTTTCATGTCTCTTGTGTTCTTGGGTAACTTCATTTCCTGGCTTGTCCTGACTTCCCCTGTGATTGGCTGCTGTGCCTGATTGTTTCCAGCTGTGTCCAATCACCTGCACCTCCCTTGGTTATTTAAGCCCTGTGAGTCTCTTTTCTCTTGTCGCATCATTGTCGTCTACAGGTCTCGTCAACGTCATGCCACGTAATTCATAGTTCATGTCATTTTCTTTGGTACGATGTTTGTTTTTTCCCTCCTTTCCCTTTTTTTCGGGAGTGGTGTTTGAATTAAACCCCTCTGGAGCTAAAGTAGGTTTCTTAAGAAGAGGTTTAATTACAGCTACCTTGAAGGACTGTGGTACATGTCCTGTCAACAAAGACAGATTCATAATATCCAGTAAGGATGGGCTAATTAACGGAAAAACATCCTTAAGGAGCTTAGTTGGAATCGGATCCAGGAGACAAGTGGAAGAGTTGGATTTCAAAATTGTAGAAGTCGGTTGATGAAAGAGAAACAATTCAAGTAGGTATCAGGGCCCACTGCTGCATCCAAAGTTCCTACGTCCGAGGACGAGTCTGCTCGGGTTGGGGGCGGGAGACCAATCCATTACTACTACTGAGGTTCACAGGAATACACAGCTCAACAGCGCTGTGACTGTCAGTCTGGCTACAGTGCTGAAGAGAAAACTGGTCTTTTTATTTTTCTCTATCAAGATGCTCTAATGCTGTCTTGCCAAACTAGCCTAGATCCTAGTGATGGCAAAGTGAAGACACCTCCCGAAGTACCTCAGGAGCAAACAGGAGGAAGGATGTGTGATGCCTTTCTGTGTGGATTCTGCATGTTCTCCCTGTGTCTGTGTGGGTCCTCCCCATGTACTCTGGCTTCCTCCCACAGTCCAAACACACACTCTGGGGATTAGGTTTATTGGTAACTTTTAATTGCCCTTAGGTGTGTTGATGTGAGGGTGAATGGTTGTATGTCTCTGTGTTAACCCTGCGATTGGCTGGCAACCAATCCAGGGTGTCTTGACCAAAGTTGGCTGGCATTAACTCCAGCCCCTCCACGACCCTGTATGCAGGATAAGCGGTTTGGAAATGGATGAATGCAAAACAATGCTGTAAATATAAATAAAAACTTCTGAAACTTTTCTATTTCCATTTTAAAGAAAGAAAAACCAATAGAAGGTTGCTACAGTAGCCACACAAGCACTGGGCGTGCTGCTGCTACTGCGAAAACAAGAGGCAGTGGGGGGGAGGCTTTGGGTGTGGTGGGAAATGGGGAGGATGGAGGGGAAAGGAATGGGTGAAAAGAATGGGAAGCCTGCAGAGTAAACCGAGCAGGGTGGCAGAGGAAATGGGGAAGGTACAAGTGGGCGGGGGTGGGCGGGGAAGGTACAAGTGGGCGGGGGTGGGCGGGGAAGGTACAAGTGGGCGGGGGTGGGCAGATCAGGTAGAGGAACCTGAAATGGAGGAGGAGGCCGGGGAGCAAACAACGCCCCCCCCCCCAAAAAAAAGGCCCAGAATACAGGCAGCGAAGCCAAGGCCAGCAAGGGTGGGTCGGGGACAGCGAGAGTGAAGGGGAGCTCACAGACTGCAGTGAGGCTCCGACAGGGTTTTTTAGCAACAGCCAGCAGCAGAAGATGTACACCACTGAAAGGGTATATAGGAATAGGAACATACTTTTTTTTGAAAAAAAACAAAAGGCAAAAAGGGTATAAAAGTCGACTACTTTCCAGACTTAAATTTGTTTTACACATCTGCTAGACACCACATGAGTCGGAGGGAGGAGGCTGGCCTCACTGAGGATGAGGATTTTAGATTAAAAAAACTGTTATCCAAAGTATGCAGAGCATTGAGCAAGGGTAATGTTGAAATCTATTGGTTTTTATTTATTCTGCATACCTACTCACAATGAATTCTTTTGAAGTTGGGAGTTTAAATGTGAACGGCGCCAGAGATTAAAAGAAGAGAGCATCTATTTATGAATTTAAAAAAAATTAAGTGTATTGATGTTCTCTTCTTACAAGAAACTCATAGCGACAGCACCAACGAGACCGACTGGATGAAGGAGTGGGATGGGGAAGTCCTCCTAAGCCACAACACCAATTTATCATGTTTTCACTGAGTGCAAGAGACTTGCGAGTTTCTTCTCTCTTTTAACATTGGTTTTACAGAGAAGATTTTTATCATGGGAGCTGCCTACAAGAAAACAGAAAAGTGGCAGTTCCTGAACTATCTTTCAGGAGAAGCAAAAATGGCAATCTATTTAAGCCGGAAAGCCAAGGTAAAGAACGGAGAGGGGCAGGAGGCCAGGGCAGTGTGGCGGGTGAACATCAGGGCCAGACTCGGGCTCGAGTTCAGTTTTTATAAGCACATTGGAGACGTAGACGCTTTTAAACAACGCTGGTGTTTTAATGATGTTTTTTGTTCAGTTATCAAAAATGAGTTGGTGTTTGCTCCAGTTTTCATATAATGAATTGTGTACTTTTAAAGGAAAACAAAGCAACGTGAATTTTTAGCACGTCAGCACATCTGTTTGAAATTGAAAAGACTATAAAGATGTAAATAAAGCGTCTTTTTAAAAAATTAAAAAAGTCTCTTGTGTTTTTTTTACATTCAAATATTAATTTTCACATTTTAATTAGGGCTGTCAAAAGTAGAGCGTTAATTAGCTGTTTGTTAATTACGTCAATTTCATGCATGCGCAATGTGACAAATTATTCAGGTCAGGAAAGGGCCTCTTCCTCTAGGGAATGCACTTCATCCTATACAACACATTACTGCCGCCTGCAGGCATATGTCAGGCTGTCAGGTTCAGCAAGTCAGCAAGAAAAAAAGCTCCGCCCAGCAGAGCTTTGCTAAGAAAAATAAATAAAGAGCAGTGCTGAGGTAGAGGAAAGACCATCGGAGAGACCCGTAATACTGTTCTGAAACATGCGGAGGAAGAGAAGCCAACCCGATATAAATCCTCCCAGGTATGGGAATATTTCACACTGAAATGGGGGGTGCTAGCGGATATCTTGCAGCGTCAGTCGTTCTAATCGCCGCGCTCGACTTCAAGGTGTAACCTTTATTATTGTTCGGTCTGAAACGGCGCGCCCAGTGACTGGTGGTCCAGCAATATTGTTGTTCGGGTGGAAATCGGGAGAAAGGTCAGTCCGGGAGATTTTCGGGAGGGGCTTTGAAACATTGGGAGGGTTGACATGTCTGGTCATGTCTGGTGATCGCAGCCCTGGACCATCAGGAGCACAAACTCACAGCAGAGTGGGATAAACTGCAGAGGCTCGAGACCCTTCTAGAGCCATGCAGGGAAATCAGTCTGTAACTTATCAAATAACATTGCTTTGATTATTTTCTGGAATGAATTAAAAAATCAAATATCAATAACATGTATTTATGTAAAAAATAATAATGATGATAATAATGATAATTATGTATCTGTGTCCTGTTATTTATTTAGTATGCATTTCAGAAAGAAAAAATGGTTAGGATTCAGGTGTGATTAATCATGATTAATCCACTGAAAATTCTGATTAATTTGATTAAAATTTTTAATCATTTGACAGCCCTAATTTTAATATCTGTTCGAATATAGATTTGAATATAGACCATTCGTTGACAGCCCTAGCACACACACAGGTTTTAGGTTGCTTGATTTTTAAGCTGCCCTACAGACGGCTGGTTACACAATACTATGATTTTCCTCTTACCACTCCTGATGGCAGAGCTCAGTGATGAAACAGTATTTTGAACTTTTTAACACATTTAATTGCTATAACCTGCTTTACTGTGCGTGTGTATATGTGTGTCTTTCCTTATTAAGCCTAGACTGTGCAAAAATACAACTATTACTCGATATGCATGATATCAGGGTATATATGTTTTGTTTGTCGTCACACACTCAATAAATGATGGAATGTGTTAGTGACAGACATCAATAGATAATATGGCAATTGAAAAGTCAGTAATTCAAATTACAATAGCTCCATAAGCAAATAAGAAAATCAATTAGAAATGACCTTTAGGATGTAACAAAGGAAGTATCCACACATTTCTTATTTTAGATTTCCATGCTCTAAAATCAGCCTGAGAATTTCATCAAACTACAGGGAGAATATTTTGTTTTCATCATCTTAAATAAATGTGAAAGTTGTACCTAAAAGCAGCTTAATTCCGATGCACTACCAATGGACATGTAGTCAAAGAGGGAAATGGTAGGTGGGTCACCATCCAAGTCTTGGTTGCCATGGCTACCAAAAGTTATTATCCCAAATTAAACCCTCCTCCACCCTCTCCTCCGTCAGAAGAAAAAGTCATTGTTCCTATAGGTGCAGTGATAATTGTTTGACTAATAACTGGCTTTTGTGTTCTGGCTGAAAGCTGTTTCTGAAATAGCAGATACACGCTGTCAACTCTTCATCCTTTTCCACTCATCCTCTCAGTCCCCAGCCGAATGCATGCAATATTACAGCATAATGTTCCTTCCAAAGGAAGACAACTGTACTTCCATGAGAAGTCAATGTGCTTATTGTTGGCCGATGACATCATTCTTTCATTCCAAAAAATGCACAATATGGGTTTATAACAAAAATGCATTGTTTACATATGAGATGATAATGCACTTTAGAAAGATGTCATTAGCATCTGTATCAGGACCATATAGAGATGCAATGAATCATAAAACTAAACGTTTGGATCGAATCGCAGCGCCTATCAGCTAGGGCTGCAACGAATATAAAAAATTGTCGACGTGCCATATATTATAAAAAGATTCAGAGCTTTTTCATTCAACATTGCAATACACTACAGGAAGGGCTGGAGGCGCTATCGCTTATATTGTCTATATGCACCAAGGAAAAGAAGAAGTTCCTCTCATTGAACGTGGGAGAGTACAAAAAGTCTGGCAGTATTTCATCAGAGAACCAAACCAAAACGGAGTTGTCGTTTAACAGCAGCATGGCGACAACGCACAGACATTTAAAACGTGCTGGAGGTACCACGAGAGATCTACTAGCGTAATAAAAATTATGATACTAAAGCCTACAACGTGATAATTAAAGCTGTCCTAAGGCGCGTGTGAGTTTGTCCTTCAGAGGCTCGTGCACCCTCAGGAGAAGCACTCTGGACAGAGCATCGTCAACATGCTCTTCTATTGTCATGTTCTCATCACTCATCACTTTTAAGCGCATTTTTGCACTTAACATTTGTATTAACTTGTTACTCAAATACATTTGAAGTTCAAAATCCAAAGGTATTGGATGGAAATAAACGGCCACACGTTATAGCCAAAATGAATACTTGCCTCCGTTTCCACGCTCCTACATTGTGGTAAATAATCCTTAGATTAGTCGATTACAAAAATAATTGTTAGTTGCTTCCCTAATTTACACATGGCTTGAGACACAATCTTCCTTGTTTTTCTTTATTTGTGCCATAATGTTTATATAAATTTTGTTTGTTTCAGTGACCTGCCACACCACAATCAAATCCAAACATTAATATTTTACATAATGAAAAATGATCCAATACACTGAATGCTGTAATAAATTCACTGCCTTATTGTTTCATATTTCTGGCGTTGCCTAGTTAATCCACACAAATCCAATGCATTCAGAGACACCTTTCTTTTTGCTGTTGATCATATCTTTTTTTCCCCTAATCCAGAGCTACCCAAGTGTGAGCCATCTGCAGCAGTCGACACGCTTATCAACTGAAACACACAAATGTCATCTCTGATTGTGTCAGTCAGTCATCTTTAAAGCAGCTTATCCTTCATACAGGGTTAAGAGGGGCTTGAGTCAATCCCAGCCAACAACAGGGTTTCGCCTTAACATTTTATCAGAAAGTCTGGATTTTTTTCTCATGCGCAAAGAAGTTCTGCCCCGACCCGATCGCGCATATCTCCATTTTTGCCCAACTCCTAGTAACCCCCCAAGGCACGTACTCCCCTGCAAATTTGTAAAACTGGGTAAAACACGCAAGTCCACCGCAGGGCCCACAGAGACAAACAACCATTCACTCACACATCCACACACAAATGGGCAATCAAGAGTCACCTAGACTCACATTCTGAGACCCTCCAACCGCACCCCCCCCCCCCCCCCCATGCCGGGGGTTATTCCTTCTTTGTTTTGAATTGCATTATAACATACAGTATAAACTCAAATCAGGTCTTATTAATAGTACAATAATTACGGCTGGCTGACATTATAAAAACACTAGGTGCAGATTATGTCTTCATGTAACAACCAAAGGTCCAAATGGAGGTTCACATCACAAATTAGCCTCTAATAGTTCTCTGTAACGGCATTAGAGAAAAACCTTATAGAAAAGTAAATAAGCTATAGGTTTTGTTCATGTGACAGATACTTTTCATATCAGCTGCTCATCTAATCAAGTAGGGCACTTGCTTTCTTGGCTGATAAAAAGTACAGTCACGTATATTAGTAATAAATGTTGATTAATTTGATAAAGATTTGATTTGATCAATTGAACAGCCACTCCCAAGAGTTGCTTATTTGAGGAGATCCTGTAGTTTTTTTCTAAACGTGATTAGGCTGCTCACTCAAATATTTTTTAATGTGTCACTTGGTTTACTTACTTGGTTTAAAAAAATGACTTTTATATTATACCTGCCAAAATATTACGATACCCGATACTTACAATACAATTACCACAAATACGATACTGGAATATTTGTCTATGATGGTAATGAATAAAACATCTGTAAGTTTTCCTTTTTTACCAGCGTTTTGAATGGCATTCATATTACTATTAGCCCACAGCAACATATTAATGAAAACGAAATGGTAAAATCATGGCATTGATTATACACAGCTATGTAGGCCTATCGTCTGTATCCATAAGTATGACTTACATGATTTTACAGATGTGTGTTTGAGGTGGAAAAAAACTAAAGCTATATGGGTTGGGTACATTAAAGATGTACACGTAATTAAAGGGACAATTTCTCCCCTCTTTTGAAAAACAACAATGAAAATAGCACCAAGTGTGTATTATTTGGTACAATTTTGTGTGCATTCTGACCTCATGATCATAAAGGCCCACATGAGTGAAATTGTAGGTTATTTTGCATGTATATATTTCTGCTGGACTATTCAGTAACTTATTTGTTGTTTTTGGCTTACTTTGTTTATGACAAACCAGCAAGTCAACAATTTTCCTAACACAGTCAAACATGAAGTAAGTGCAACACAAGATAAAGCAGACCCGGACATTTGCTTTTTTCGTTCTTGAATCCAATGTTACATGAGGAAGAGTGAAAGGCCAGATCTTTCACCATCCTTCACATCTGATTCTCTTCTGTGTTCGAGGATGTGATGAAAAAAAAGAGAACTAAACGAAGGATGACGTTAATTTGTAAGTGACAGGATGGAGGCTGATCAAGCAAAAATAGGCTATAGATACTGGATGTGAATTAGATTTAATGGGCTGGGTGGAGAACATTAGTTAGGTCAGAGCTGCTATTGTAGTGTGAGTCACTCCCCCCACTTCAAATCTCTCTAATTAGGCCTCATTGGGGTTAGTCAGCCCCCCCCCCCCCCCTCTGCCCTCCCTTCATATCTATCTCACATTCAAGGAGGATGGAAGTAGAACAGACAGCTCAAGAGTGAATAAAAGTTATGTAGTTGTTGTTCTGGGCTGAGTCTGGGAGCTAAAGTGAAAAAGTTAAATGAAATGTGTACGATAAGTAAGCAACAATCACAAAACCATGTTTTCCGTTATCTCCCGTGGTTGACTGTGCAGTGTTCCCCTTAGGTTTACAACTTTGGTGGGCGGGGGGGTATAGTAGTCGGGCAAACAAGGTAGTCACTCTGGTTCTCAAATCGTAGCACTTAAATTGTACTTATAATTAGGGTTGGGTATCGTTTGAATTTGAGCGATTCCGATTCCGATACCGATTTCTTGTTTCGATTCCGGTTCCCAGCGATTCTCGATTCCGATTCTTTTAAGAGGCAGGGTCAAAAAAGTTTAAGTTTAAGATGTTTTAAATGAGCTAGCTAACCAAGGGTCTTTCTGAAGGAAATAGTCTGACCTTCTCCATCAATGTTAATTCTATGAACTTTTTATTAACTTTACTATGAATTTCTAACAGGGCTGTTTTCAACTACACTATGAATATCAAACTATGAACTTGAATATTGTATAACAACATTATATAACATTATAAATAACAGGGGTACACTTTCCTCCAGAGAGCTTTATTTTTGAAACCTCACAAAAACACATTTACTCGTGAGTGTATGATACTGCAGGTACTTAAACGTTACCTTGCTCCCACTGATGGACGAACCCTTGGAATCAGAGGAGGAGGCAGCGCGTCAAACACGGGGCACACGGAGGGGAGGGGGGGGGGGGGCGCGCAACTCTCCCAACCTCAAATCAGGGACACTTTCGCTGACGGGGGGGCTGCTGGCGGTCGACGCGGGGAGTGCTAGTACAACCTTTTTTTTTTTCTTTGCAGCGCCAGCCTCACTGCTCATTTTAACAGATAGGACCGCTCCGCTCGGGCCACCCGGCACCCGCGCGCACACTGGTCTGATGCGTCACAAATTCACAACAACCGGGAGTTTTTTGCCAAGTTTTCGGTTTGTTTCGAAAAGTGTAACCACACTTTGGACCGCCGACGCACGCTATACATGTTCGATCGCGCTGTTACGCCAACACTTCCGGTGGACGCTTCTTCGTTGGTGTTCAGCGGTTTCTATTTCCGGTCGGCGCCGGCGGACTGAGAATCGAAACAAGGAATCGAATTTTAAACTTTTGAACGATACCGGGTAAATCGCAAAGCTAGTTCCGATTCCATTCGATTCTCGATTCTCGATACCCAACCCTACTTATAATGGCACTTTTCTATAAGATGTTTTGAAACTGCTCATTTAGGAAAATTGTTTCTTGTTACTTGTTTTTCTGAGTCTATCTCTATGTGGAAATGCACTTATTGTAAGTCGCTTTGGATAAAAGCGTCAGCTAAATGACATGTGATGTAATGTAATGCTCTCTGCCCCGCTGCTGTGAGCGCCACACAGACATATTCGTGGCATATAAATGTCAGTGTGGAATTATTTTTTTGTTTGTTGTGCTTGCGTCTTGTTGGTTTGGTGGCGCTTTCACTCGCAAAACTGCTGGAATCATTGTGTCTGAACTCCTTAATTAGTAACCACTTTTTTCATTAAGCACATTCTGATACTTTCGGTAAGAATTTGAACTTTTTGTCGGAAGGGTTTGCTAGAATGGCTTGTATGAGCTGGGGTGTGTGATAGAGAGGGGTCTGCAGGTGCAGTGTGATTGACACTAAAGCTGTTACAATATCAAATTTTTGTTGTGCGATTATTGCACCAACATTAAACATTAAACTATTAAAAATGATTACAATTTCAGACCATTTTGTTCCACTTATTACATAGTGACAATAAAAGAATGCAATACTCTTTCAAAGAACAAAGATTGTTTTATTAGTCAGAATATTTAGACATTGCAAGTGGATTGGGAAACAATATCCTAAATGAATTAAACAAATAAATAAAAAGTGCAATAGACCTAGGCTTTGTGCAATGCGGTAGGGTTAAAGAAAATGACCCTGGGCTTCAACCGCCGGCAGGGCGGTGTCCTCTGTGTCTGCTGGGAAGGATGGGGCCTCTTGGTCCCACTACCAATTGGTTGGTCCGGGAGAAACGCTGTGCATGGCCCTCCCGGGCAAAGAGGCAGACCCGCAGTCCGGAAGAACTGACAGTTGGAACAATTGTGTTTTAGGTGAGATTTTAGGTTAGTTGTGTTGCCTCTTTTTGTTGCCACTGTTTTTAAACAAAGTCGACATAGTGGCTCGTTCACATTATTCTCGCTCCTTGTCACAACCGGAAAATGCCCCTTTTATTGACAAAAGAGCAAAATGCTGAAATGAAAATCACTTGAGTAAAAGACCCTATAGGAGAGAACAAAATAGGGATCCAGAACATAAACACTAGGCTGAGAAAAAGGAGTCCAAACAGAAGGCTAGCCTGAACAAGATACAAAGAAAACGTGGAGAAGCTATGACAATAGCTGCAGGCATATTCTGGTTCCTTGACTTGGGACAAGACAAACTGGCACAGAACATCGCGAGACGCAGACAATATATACACACAGGGTAGGGGCACAGATGGAAACAATCAGGGGCAGGGCAGACAATCAGACCGGCATACAGGGGGAAGGAGCAAGTTGCCTGAAACAAGAGGTTGATTTTCAAAATAAAACAGGAACTCACGAAACAACTTAACAGTTTCTTGACATGACACTCCTCTTTCATTCGGCCAAATGTTCCTACACCAGAGCTGAAGATTGAGGCTTCAAAACTAAGTCAATTTGAACTTGTTTAACCTAATTGGCTTGGCTGTAGATGTCATTCCCAATGTCATCTGATTTTAGCGCCCTCCGAGCGCCTGGCGGCCCAACACTGTGATGTTGTGCTCGCTCATATCAACCGTCTCGGGCTGAGACTCAACACCAGGAAAAGCGTGCTGTCCCCAGCACGTAGGACCACTTTCCTGGGCGTAATTTCGGATTCGACCACGATGCGGGCACACCTGTCTCCCGCTCGGGTAGTTTCGATCCTCTCTGCTGTTCAGCAGGCTGGGCTAGGCCAGCCACTCACTGTGAAACAGTTTCAGAGACTGTTAGGTCTCCTGGCAGCGGCATCTAATGTGATCCCCCGCGGCCTGTTACACTTGAGACGCGAGACTGCCACGGCAAATGCTCACAGTCTGCACAGCTAGCCCCCTCAAGGGCTAGCTGGGCGTGTTCCATGCCTAAGCAGACAACACACAGGTCGTGTGAGTCTCTGCCCGTAATAAATCGGGTGCAAGGGGGAACACACTGGACAAACCGCTCAGCCATTTCTATCTAAGTGGAAAACTTCACACGCACTAGATGAAGGCACAGAGATGAATGGTCCTGCCCTTCGGGTCCCTTTATAGCGCCCTGGTCCGGCGTCCCCGCTATGACGTATCAGCTCGCCATTGGTTGAATTTCACACGTGCTTCATGACGCGGTCACGCAGGGGCGTTCCCACAGCGTCTTTACGCAGCTCGAGTTAGGGAACTAATGCATTGTATATAATGAGTATTGGGAAAAAATGAAATGAAAAAAGTGCAGTGGGCTAGCAGCTTATTCTGGATATCATGATAATGTCCTTTAAATTGAAAGCTCTATTTGGAAGATTTCGTCCGCTTCATTCTTATAATTGATATAACAAGGTAGTATATTCACATACAAGTCCATTCTCAAGTAAACATTGTGGAATGAAAATGTATGATAAATGCTGTGGTCTGTACCTGAATTAAAACTTCCCTATTGGGCTCATAGAAAGAAACTTACATTTTACATGCTGCTTATCTCAATGTCGGCGATAGCTTTGGATTCATCAAACTGATAACACAGCTGAATAGGACCTGTCTGCGTCAACAGGCATGGAGTATGTGTTATGAAACCATTATATAAGAATGATTGTAGTCAATAAAGCTGTGTGCACCAACGCAATAGCAAGAAATTGACGACACTCACAGGATGGACATCTTCGCCTATATATTTCTCAACATATTTCTCGCTCTTTTCCACACATCCTAAATGTTGTCCAAATACCAATTGGTTTAAAAGACCTCATCAATAACATATGGACATCTGTTAGAGACAAAAAATGTGGGCTTTAAAAAAAAATAGATTGTTTGGTGGAACGGCCTCTGATGCTAAACTTCTAAAGATTCCTAGAAGCTATTTTTATCGCTTTTGCTGCACAACCATATGACACAGAATAGCGACACACAGACACAGCACCAAGACATAAGCCCACATTAGAAAAGCTGTAAGAACTGGTAGCAAGCGTCATCAGGGAGTGGTGGAGTAATGTGAAGATTGAGTTACAGCCACTGCAATGTGAAGTGAACTTAAACGCGGAATTTGCCTTTAGTCAGACAGCACTTAGGGTGCATATTGATCCTTAGAGCCTGAGTAGCATGGGAGGGAAGAGAAACAAGAGAAGAAGTGAGGGTAGCCCATCAACAAAACACAAATATACTCTCTACAGTGCTCAACAGCAGTATTTGCTGGATTTATTGTATTAGTCTCCGCTCTTTCTTGCAAAAAAATGTTCCTTTGTGGAAACTCAATGAGCCTTTCCTGAGTGCCATTGTCAGGCCGACAAGATATTTTCATTGTAGAAGGGGAGGTTTCCATGAAAACCCATTATCCCCAGAGGATTGAATGTTTTGATTTATATGACCTAATGATTATACAGAGCAACATCTTTATTTCCCATATTGGTCACGTCTGGCCTGTAAAAAGTTAGATTACATTAGTTTCTTCTGTCTGAACCTTTAGTATTGATTATTGAATGCAGGAAAACGTGACACTTAAGGAGCTGCTTAACTCTATAGCTCCATCTATACTAAGTCAGGTGTCAGCTTACACTCATGCCTGTGATACATTCTGATGGTCCCTCGCAGCAAAAAAGAGCCTTTTGCTTATCATGATGTCTAACAGGTTATTAAGTTTGAGTCTGTTAAAACTAACCCAGTCTCACAGCAAAATGTGTAATAGCTTGTGGTCCACAAGGGAAAACGTAGTATTGTTACAAAAAGTGTAACAATATTACGCTTTTTGGCCTATTCATTTACATTGCCTTGCAACTAGGTCACGTGACTATCAAGTTTCCGTCAGCTAAAAAAAGAAAATGGCGGACTGTCGGCTTATTATCTGAAAAACACAATATTATAAGAAAACATCAGCATTTGTATGCATTTATTTTTCATAATCTTCTATCAGATAATGTAGAAGACCTTACATTTATTAGTTTCTACAGAGCTTTTAGTGTCTCTTTAGGAAAGCGTGGGAATGCAACGCTTTCGGGTGCGGTGATAAAAAAAAATGCACTTCTACTGGGGGTGTGGGGGTGTTACGGTAAACTTGCCAGGGAAGCTGGCGCTCTATCCCACGTGGGTCTGGCTCGATTCCATTGGCTCTAATGAATCCATATATGAAAACTGCATGTCCGCCCTCTGCGTGAAGTGGCCGTGTATTTGTTCTGCTTTACTCAATCAAAGTAAAACCTTTACATTTATACTGTCCAGGGTTCGAAATGAGCGGGGTCTGGGGGGGTCCCGGACCCCCTATAAGAATTGTTTTTTAGATTTTGGGGGGTCCCCGACAAACATTAAAAATGATTGTGAAAAGGTCTTTAGTGATGTTTTATATTTATAAAAATAACTAATTTATTTCCTACCGCGATTGGGCAGCAATCAGGGCAGCTAATAGCATTACCAGCTAATAGCATCATCAGATTGTTGTTGTGGTCTATGGTGCAGACACTTATTCTGCGCCGTTATTGTTGATCGCGGCAAAAAGTGAAATCCCTAATGAAAATGCTGTAAGTGGTCCGATTATGTTTATATCTCCATAATAATTGCTTATTCTAGTAAAATATTTGGAGTTGGTGTTCCTATATCAAAAGTTGCATTAGAGTGAGCTATGGAGATTTACAGGAAGTCGTCTGTAGTACAGGTGTCTTAACCGTCATTATCTTCCGGACCGAATAGCAACTCTGATTTCGGTGCCTTATTTAGATGCCAGGAACAGTCTTTATAGACATCATTATTATTCAATCCAGCGGCTAGTTGTTTTACAAATCCCATTAACATAAGGGATGAGAAACGCCAGTTGTATTTGATCAAACCCTTTGAAGATGCATGGTGCTGCCATAATGAGTACACCTGGTGGATTTAGGTAACTTAGTTAACTTCCTCAAGGAAAGAATGACCTGTTATCCACTTTGTCATGTCAGGGATTTATATAAAGGTGCTGTAACTTTGTTGCTCCAGAGGGATTACCAGTTTGATTATAGCCAATCCACTTCTCCAGACACCACTACAATACTGGGACTAGCCCAAACCATGAAAAACATCCCAAGACCATTATCCCACCTTCAAAATATATCAATATAATTTTGCCTGCAGTATATAGTAGTCTTCAGTATTTTTTATAGTTACATTTTAGGGGACCCCCCAAGAGTCTTAAGTCATTTCGAACCCTGATACTGTCCACACATTAGGTTAACATAAAAGACTTTCCAGGCTTCGTCCTTTATGTTTTGTGGGGGTAAAGCCCCTGTAAGTAGTTTTTTTTCTGTTCCATACAAACATTAAAATATACTGTATATACTGATATTTTCACATATAAGCACACTCACCTGTATTCTTTTATCATGACAACAAGAATTTTCAAGATAAACCAAAATGTAAATGCAATTTTGAGCATGAATACAAAATATTAAACTAAATAAATGAAATTACCCTCACTATGTATTCCACATACAAAACATGCACATTTAAAGGGCTTGTTTGTGTTACATTTTATGGCATATACACTCACGCACTAATCAGGATTATTAGGAATACCATACTAATACTGTGTTTGACCTCCTTTCGCCTTCAGAACTGCCTTAATTCTACGTGGCATTGATTCAACAAGGTGCTGAAAGCTTTCTTTAGAAATGTTGGCCCATATTGATGGAGATTTGTGGGATGCACACCCAGGGAACAAAGCTCCCGTTTCACCACATCCCAAAGATGCTCCATTAGGTTTAGATCTGGTGACTGTGGGGGCCATTTTAGCAAAGGTGGAAAGTAACGAATTACATTTACTCGCGTTACTATATTTGAGTAGTTTTTTTGTCGACTTCTACTTTTTTAAGTATTTTTTTAAATCTGTAATTTTACTTTTACTTAAGTGTTTTTTGTTTGAGGTATTGTAGTTCGCTACATTCTAAATCATATCCGTTACTGAGTAAAAAAAAATGCAAAGGAAAAAAAAATGTTACTTAAAACGTTAAACGTTACTGCACTGATTGAGTGATGAGAGGGAGAACGAACGCGCTAAACAAGAATGATGGAGACGGACAAAACAGACAAACCCAGCTGAAATCGAATGAAAATACGAAGCATAGCCGCAAAACTGGAAGTACGTAGATTTTCACAGTAAGAATCTTTACTCGCTGTACTCGCTCATCTCTATTATCTGTATTTGTATCTGTTGAACCATATGAATTATCTGTATCCGTATCTGTACTCGGATTGGGCGGGGCTTAACCCGGAAGTAGGAAGGATTTACCCCGTAAATTGTCGGGTTGTCTTGAAATGGGCAGGGCTTTAACCGTTATGCTCTTTTTTAAGCATGCAATTGACCCTTCGCAGGGAGCTTGATTAACAGGTGATATGACCAATCATACATGAACTTGAAAAACAGTGTACGGTACTGACGCATTTCTGCGGTTAAAACAGCATTCCTTCTTAATTCTTATTTATATCATTTATGTTTATCACTCATTATTCTGATCACTGATGACCATGAGAGAGAGAGGGGGTGTGTGTGGCTTAATTTGTAATATTAATATTTAGTTATTTAACACAACTAGTCAACGTCAGACACTGAGTGCATGAAGAGAGCCAGCAGACGGTAAAAAAAACTGGCAGAGAGAGGGAGAGGCACAGATATTGACTCGTATTACTCGTGTAATACTCGTACTCGGCAAAAGTGATTTATCCGTACTGGATACTCGTTTCAGCCGAGTATCCGGCTCAACTCTACTAAATACATCATCAGATTCCCCAGTTGGTAGGGTATATGTATGTAGCACCCATATCACCACTCTGTGAGTCACTCACGTGAGAATGGGGGGGTGCTTGGGTTCGATGTATTTTAGGTGGATACGCCTAATTGGTTTTTAATGCATTGTAAAACCTTTTAACAATGAGATATTTAAAAATAATGAGACCCAGAGATTGTTGTTTCTTTTAACAAAAATAAAATAAATAGGGCAACACCCTTGTTTATTTAAATTGAATTGAATTGGCTGAATATAATATAACAACTTTTCCCAAAACACAATATTATCAATTAAAGCTACTCCTTGCACATCGGTGTACTGGCCAGACGGTAACAAATGCGGCCGTCGGACGAAGCGTTCGCAAGTCAGTAGTAATTAACCGTGTGGAGCAACGCCAGGAATGCCGCTTTGCAAACTTTGACATTATCATGGTCTTAGGCCTTTTATGTCAACATATAACCAGGAGCTTCTGATGTACCATTAAAAATAAAAGCCTCTCAGAATACCATACATGAGCCAATTTCCTTCAATATCTCAATCACCAGACTACATTTTGTCATTTTCAGACTAGATTTAAAAGGAAACAATCTTCAGCTACCTTCACGATCATTCCACTTCAGGTTGATAGTACACATCCCCAAGGTGACACTTATGGATAACCAGGACATTCTGATTCATCCCAAAATAAAAGCCTCTCAAATGACCATAGATGACCCAACTTCCTTCGAAATCTTTTAAAAGGTGTTTTTTTTTAAATCTGCGCCCTACGAAAATAATCAGGTTTAATCCCTGGGAGGAGTTCGGTCTTTTACAACTGTAAGAAATCATGAAAAAAGGCCAAACACAGGCCAAAAAGACCGATTTTCAACCATTAATTACAGCGCCCCCTATTCTTCAAAAATTATGAAAATATTAGCGTGTGTTTAGGGCTTTAATGTTCACACATGCTATAATTTTGGTTAGGGCAGGCCAAGTCATTTCGAAGTTAAAAATCTGCCAGATTAAGCCACACCCCTTGCGAAGTTAATTAGCCCATATCTCATCAAAACAATGAGTTTTCAGCACCATTCTGATATATCAAGGGAACATTGACCCAATAATGATCCACCGACGGTTTCGTGACAATCAAACTTAGCGTTTAGGAGAAATTTCCAAAAATGTGTTTTTCACTAAATTTGAAATGGCGGAAAATCTAGTTAGGTGCATTTGCATACCATGATTGACTTGTTTGTAGAGCATGCCGAAGAGGAGCTGTGCTCCAACTTTCAAGTTGATCGGACATCGGGGGCGGAAATTGGCCTAGTGTGGTCTTTTTTAAATTTCAAGAGGCCGCTATAGACATTTCTTTATACCCAAACGTGAGTCCCAAAAATTATCAAATTTTCTAACAGTCCGGATATCCTTTACAAATTTGACAATTTTGAATATGATAAAGGCCCCAAAAAGGCCTGCGGTTTGTGAGAATAATAATAATTCCTTGAAATACAATAGGTTCCTCTACGACTAGTCGTAGCGAGGAACCTAAATACACAAAAATAAATAACCAAAACTTAAATAAACTATTTCAATTTAGTGATACACCCCAATAGTATCAATGACGTCAATCACAATTCTTCATCAGAATAACTGGTCTAAAGGTTCCCTTCCCTTAACTCGAAGAGAATAGAGTACTCAACAATAACAAAAAAACTCACCCCGTAAAGTGTGTTGAAACAAGTCTTTGCAAATACAGTGTTGGGCCCAATTACACACACAGCCACGCAAGTTACTAACGGTAACTCTTTGGACGAGAAAAAACAAAAGACGTTGCAGTCCTTTTTGGTCTTGCCAAAGTTTACTGAAAAAATACTTGCAAAACATTGAGAGCGTGTAAAAACTCGGGTCCGAATCCTCAGTCGCGGTGCGATTAACCGACACTTCCGCTCAGCCTCACCCACCGTGGC
Source organism: Pungitius pungitius (assembly GCF_949316345.1). Classification (NCBI taxonomy): domain Eukaryota; kingdom Metazoa; phylum Chordata; class Actinopteri; order Perciformes; family Gasterosteidae; genus Pungitius; species Pungitius pungitius. The sequence goes on from NC_084907.1 coordinate 8,627,068, forward strand.
TAGCTAGCTCAGCTTCCCCGATGGCGACCTTCGCTTCTTCTCTCCCGCTCCGTCAGACGGGTTTTCGGCCTCGGTTCACTTCAGTTTCCAGGCTCACAAACATCCCGAGTCCGCGATAGTTTATTCCGGCTTCTTTTCTCTTGCGTCTTTTTCTCTTCCCAAACGGCAGCGTCCCATGCTCTCTCCGAACCCCTCGCCAAAAAAACCTTCCAGCACTTTCCAGTAACGTGTCTCCCCGTTGTTTTTTCAAACCAAACACCATCGGATATACAGCGTGAATACACAAATGACCAGTAATACAGTAACATAAAAACAGTAAGTAATAAAAGGCTAACGGCATAAAACCTCTGGAAATATTATTTAACTAAACAATATGAACTTTACATTTTAGTATTCATCACTGTGACAAATATTAATTTATGCAAGACAAATTAATATTTCATTATTTAGAAATCAGTCCTCTATTATTTATGTAATGTAAAATAAACATTTTTTCATTTTTGAAAGTAAAAGATTGATCGTAATCCACCCTATTCCCCTTACACTATAAGTCCTAAGTTTACCAAGGGACTACATGTATTCCTTTTTAAAACCATTGTAAAACAATTAAAATGGAGATTGAATACTGTCGTTTAGGTCCCTACTAGTACTACTACTGAATCCTAGTGGTAAGGCACTAGATTTGCTCCCATTGATCAGATAACCAGAGATAGTACTAAATTCATTGATTGATTTCTAGCACAGAAGGAATTGATTATTTGGAGTTACGAAGAAATAGCAGTAGGTTGTCTGCGTATATTGAAATAATGTTTCCTGTTTTTCCATTGTTAATACTTTTTAATACATGGGTGTGCAACCTTGCTGTGTGCCCCTGTCTGAGAGTGAAGCAGGGTGAGATGACACCATTGATTGTAACCATTGCCTGTGGGGAGGTGTACAATCATTTTAGCCAACTTATAAATGTATTACCCAAAGAGAAACTTTCCAAAACATTGGATATTTCCATTCAATTCAATAAAATGCTTTTTCAGCATCAAAGGATACTACCATAGAGTCCAGAGGTGTATTTTTGGCCTTTTGAATGACCCCAATGGATGATAGAAGACCTATTTGTTCAGGCCCACTGATGGAAAGTAGGATGGGTTCGAGGCTTTTAGCTAAGAGCTTGGCCAATATTTTGTTTTCCACAGACTGCAAACTAAAAGGTCTATATGAGGGAAGATCTTCTGGGTTTTCACCTTGTTTTGGTATCAAGGCAATTGACAACATCTGCGTTGACTTCGGTAGTTTTTGACTTAAAGGGGGAACAAATATGTCTTTGAATGTTTAATATATTTCTGGGAGAAAGCTGTCTGGGCCTGCTGCTTTCCCAGAAGGGATGTTGTGTATAGATTTCTCCATCTCCCTGAATGTAATGATCGCTTCAGATTTAAAACACTGTTCTCCGCTCAAAGTTTTTAAACATGAGACAGAATTGTGGCTATTTCTGTTGTTTAAAAGGTGGTTGCTTATTGTTGATTTTCTCTATATCTCTATAAATCTCTGCTAAAGCTTTAGGTTTTGTGTCAAATCACACATCCTTGAAGTAGCCATGACGTTTGCTGTAAAATGTTCTATGCAATTGAGATTTTAGAAAGTAGTAAATTTGTACAGCTTTAAAATGGCCCTTCTTAATTTTAATAGCTTTCAATAGCTACATTTATTGAAAAAATGTTCATACTTTTCCCCCCTTGATTCCTTTAAAGGGTTAAACTTTAATTTTACCTAACATAAAAGCTGTCACATGAGGTTTAAAAATCCCCAAATCTGTGTGCTACTTTACAGTTCTTATCAAGTAAGGACACTTTTATACATTGCACTCGACATTCATGACTCCTCGAACCTTGTCCATGAAATATACTCTTTCAAAAGATGGTCCAGAAGCAATAACTGAGACTGAATGAGAGTTGTGTTCATGCCATAACTTAATAGCTTGTGTCAAGCTTTTGATGTGAGCAGCACCCTGTGTCCTTCTACACTTTTCACTTGGTGCCCAAAAATATATAAATCATTGAAAGCCACTTAATGTGTGCTTTTGAATCCCATTCCTCTTCTGGCACTGGACATAAAGCTGTAAATAAAGGCCCTAACGCTCTAACAAATGTTCTCAGATGATTCATAGGCATATTGTATGTGACAAGATGTTTTACCAGACAGGCGGGTGCAAGTTCTAATGAAAGACATAGATCCAGAACCCCGGCCTTCCCTTCCAGACTTTAAAAAGTAATTGGTCTGAGAGGCAAAGTGGGTGTCTTTAGGAAAAATGTGTATCGACAATTGTTTTAGTTGGCTAATGGTGCGGCTGCTCCAGCGTTAGTCGTCCTCTCACCTTAAATCCCATGCCCCGGTTGGCCAGCCAGCCAACTAGCCAGAGGCTGAAGTAATTAGCCAAAACAGGCCAATTAGGGAATGGGACTTTTCTGATGGCTACATCAGATAGACGATGGAAGACAGAGCACTGCGTGTGAGTTATTGTTAAGATACACTGTCCTTAATCTGGATCTCTACATTTGATATAGATCAATACAATCATGCATACAACAGATGTCGATTATTATTAATCATTGTAATTGTTTTTGTCATTTGTTATTTTTTCAAATGGCTAAAATTATATCTTCTTACATTCTTATGATAGGACCTGTAGTGGCAGTGTAAAGGCACAACTAGTGAGATTTTTGTTCTTTACACTGAAAGCTTCATTAGGATGAAATAAGTGTGGATGAGTGAACTATTGACAATTTGTTGAATAATGCTTTTTTTCTGGTTTCCCACAGTTATACATCAGTTTTGTTTAACCATTATCTGTTCTTCATCTTCAGGGAACCGCCGAATTACATTTTATCATCCTGTTTAGTGATTTGAAAGCATTTATTAACACTCAAATAAACTATGAATTCATTAATACCAATGTAAGAACATTGGTATTAATGAATTATATATATATATATATATACTCTTACATTGGTAGTACACTAACATACATATTACTATGAGGTATTTAACATACCACAATAACAACGTAACGTATGTTAGGGTACTTACAGTCCAGCTTAATATACCGTACCTTTCTACACTTAATAACTCTGGACTTAATAAAATCTAGATGGTTCTCAGAGTTCCCTTTAGCCATTGTAAGAAATTAGTGTCTGTGGTCAAAATAAACTGAATTAGATGGTTCAGTTAAAATCAATTCAATGTTTATTCTATAAGAGAACCTAAAACAACAATGGTAATGATAGATAGGCACTCATTAGCCAGTTTTCCCTAAAGATTTATCCTGTCAGTCCTAGAATAAAACCAGTGCCATTCACAATCTCAGTTGCATCTAAAACCTTTTTGACCATATACAATAATAATCTTCTCCACTTTTTAATGTGTAACTCTATATTCTTCATTGTAAAGAGAGAGACTAAATGTTCCCGTTAACTAATTTATGAGTGAAGCTTTTCAGTTGAAAGTCCAGTTCATGTTTACAGCATCAGTGGTTCCTTCTCCCTTAGGTGGATCACGTAGGTGGGCTTGAGTTAAAGAACCAATTCATCTTGTGCTGCTATGGAAACATTAGCGGAATTCTGCTGCATTTCATTCACTTTTACCAGGAAATTCCAAGCAGAGTAATTTAATGTGTTTTTTCCCCAATCTTTATCTAAAGTTAGTAATAAAGAAATTAAAGTTAGCAGGAAACCTGAAGATGTACATGAAACACTTGTTTAAGATCAAAGCTGTCCTCTACACTTTTGTTTCATTTTGTAATCATGATACTGGTATGAATTCAACTACTTATTGATTTGCTGTTTAAAATATAAAGCAGCACACATAAAAGTTTTAAAAGTGTCATGGCTCCACCTGGTTCCTGCGTGTGTATGTAAAATCTAGAGGTGAGGGAAGTCATACATTTACAATACATTCTGCACAGGTATATTGGAAAATACCTTATGCATTGACACTTAGTCCCGTGGGTTCCCATTGAAAACTCCCTCCTACAGGAGAAGTTAGGAAAAGGGGAATATCCTAAAGGAAACCACTCTCCTCTCATCTGAGCAGAACCGCAGCAGCCATCTCAAACATTCTCCTTTGTGTGAAGGAACGACCCGTGTGCTCTCAGCCAAAGGTACTTAACCCTCAAAGGCTTAAACAAGAAACAAGATAACAGTGGAATTATCATTGGATTCTATGGAGAATAGGTGTGTAGCATGTGCTGAGGAGATATGACAAAGTTCCTGAAGCACTCTGCCTCCCTCGCTTAATCTTTGATCTCCGCCCTAGCGATTGACCTTGATGTGAATCCTAAGTTCTTTTGTGATTGCATCTGTTCTTTCTCTCTGTCGTATCTTGGCTAAAACTCTGCTGTGGGCTTTTTTATGTAACATGTGTGTTTCTGTTTGATCAGCAGAACATGTTTTTAGTTAATACTATTGTAACGGGACGTGTGACTACTTGTCATCGCTACGGATAATGACCGGGTGTCACATGGGCGCCCTCTAGTGGGCCCCCTGCGAACGTGGGTGTGGCACTCTGTATCTTAACGGTTAGTCGGCCGCAGGGTGTCTAGCTGGTAAGTTGGTCCGTAGCAAGGTCTCTAGCTAAATTGCTAATTCAGTTAGCTTATATTGTTTATTTAGTTTGACAGCTAAGAAATGTAATGCCACAAGGTGTTCCTGTGAAGACGCTAACTCCTGTATGTTCGCCAGGGTGTCTAACGGCTTGAAATAAACGGTCGGTTGGAGCCAAGCGTGACTCGTGTCCTGGTGGTGTAACTACACAACGCAAAAGAGAGTATTACTGCTACATTAGCAGCGTCATTTATTGGCTAAAATACCGGGTCTAGAGACTTTCCCTCCTGGCAGTAGACCCGCCATCCGTCATGAGTCAGTGAAAGTTACTTTAAATCCTCCAATTCAACTGCTGGACCTCATTTTTCAAGAGCTGTTAACATTTGATATGCAAAGGTGTGACAGGTCCTGGACCAGAAGGTAGTCTTGTTTATATACTGCCCCATCTGCGATGGTAAGTTCAAATTGCTGTGGGGGGTTTTCTCCACACCTCCCCAAAGTCATCTGTCAATCAAAAGGTCCAGTACCTAGGTACATGCCAGAAATTTCTACAGCAATCCGTTTCCCAATTTCAGATACATTTGCAATTCCAATAGAGCTCATGGATAGGTCACGGGTATGGCTTTTGATATTATTGGTGAAACAAGGCCAAGTGAGTGAGATGAAAAGATTGCAGCTTTTGTCAAAAGGTGAATATGTGAACAGCTTTTACTGTCCCAGCATGCACTGTGCATACCCTGAACAGGTATCCAGTTGGTCACAAGATGCCATGTGCCTGGTGGTGGTCAATGTTCCGGGGCGCGGCTGCTGGTGTGGTCGAGGCCGGTGGGTCTGCTCGGCCCCTCAGCCTGCTGGGTCGCACCGCCAGTCCCTCCTGTCGCCTCGAAGGCCTCCAGGATGGACTGCACGTCGTCCTCCGCCGTCAGCCGATGGAGGGTCAACCCGGCCAGGGCTGTGGGGCTGGATGCTGGGAGGGCGGCCGCCGGGCGCGCCACCAGCTGCTCGAGTGCCTGCCTCCGCCTGGTCGCGCTGGATGGCCGCCAGCTCACGGATCATCTGGCCCAGCGCCATGAATGGCTGGGCCGGCATCCCCCGTTGTCGTCCTCCCTCCGCCGAGTTGGGCGCCACTGTAACCGGTCGGGTTCTGAGGAAGGGTTCCGAAATAACCAGGTCCGCACAGCTGATCTTGGGATGACATGTTTATTTATTAATCACACTTGCGGAACCGTCGCTCGCTCCCCCGAGTCGCTCCGTCTCCTACTGGGGTTTTAAGCACACACACACAGTCAGCCTCTGTCTGATTGCGATTGCTCACCTGGCGCCGTTTCCCCGAGCCGCCTCCCCTCTGCAGCCGAGCTGGAACCACGCCTGCCACCACAAGTACAATCCGAAGCCGAAGGTGTTTTGGGTGCTCGCTCCTTTAGCTTGACGCACACTCCTGATCTTGAATCTAGAATCGATTGCTCTTCCTTAGTGTCCCGGATGTTGGTGTGTCAAGGTTGAATATTGTAACTGTCATTCCTTTTGCGGCTGAATATTTCAACATTTTTTCTTTTTTAGGTTGAATTTTTTTGCGGTGTTTTAATGTTGAAAAACATTCAGGTACATAATGCATAAATATTCAGTGCTAGAAATTCAATCACCTTTTTATTTCAACCCCCGATGGCACAGATTTACTTCCATAGAAAAACTAGTTCATACATTAATAACTTCTAGATGCGTTCCAGGCATTCCAAGTAGTTCTTTGAATCTGTATTGTTGGAATGCAGTATTGTTCCCTCTCAGGGAACTCGAGCTGCGTAAAGACGCTGTGGGAACGCCCCTGCGTGACCGCGTCATGAAGCACGTGTGAAATCTAACCAATGCCGAGCTGGTACGTCATAAGCGGGGATGCCGGACCAGGGCGCTATAAAGGGACCCGAAGCACAAGCCCATTCATCTCTGTGCCTTCATCAAGTGCGTGTGATTTCCGACGATGGCTGGGTTGCAACGTTTCGTGCAGTGTGCTCCCCCTGCACCCGTTTTATTAACAGGGGAGTATTCGCACACTTTGTGTGTGGTCTGCCTAGGCGTAGAGCACGCTCAGCTAGCCCTTGAGGACGCTGGCTGTAGGGACTGCGAGCGTTTGTGGCGTACGCGTCTCCCCCGTCGAGAGCTCTTTGAGGAGGACGGCTCGATGCGCGCTCCCCGCGGTTCCGGTCGCGCTTTTGCCGAGGCGGAGCGGCAGTTATCTTCGTGGGGATCGCAGATGAACCTCGGTGAGGGGCCACGTCCCCTTATTCCCCCGCTGCCAAGGAACTGCTGGAGGTACTCGCTCGAGCTGCTGAGAAACTCAGCATTGACTGGCCAGAGGATAGGCAGGAGCCTACTACAAGTAGTAAGTTACACGAACGGTTTCTGCCTTCCCGTGTAGTACCTCCTCGCCGGTGTTTGCCATTCTTCCGGGACGTCCACACCGAGTTGTCTGCGTCCTGGGGGAAGCCGGTGTCCGTTCGTGTGTACAACCCGCGTAGGTCTCTGTACTTGTCCGTAGCTGAGGCTAAACGGCATGGCTATGCGAGCATGCCGGTCGCAGAGGAGGTCCTGGCGGGCCACCTATCTCCCGCGGCCGTGTCGTTTAGGACACCGGTATTGCCCACCAAGCCCCTGAGGACTAACTCTTCACTGGTGAGCAAAGCTTATTCGGCGGCAGGGCAGGCGGCTTCCTGCCTGCATACGATGGCACTAGTCCAGGCGTATCAGGCGGAGCTGCTTGCGGACGTGGCTGAGGGGAAGGAGTTGACGCTGGAGATACACACTGCGGCACACAGTGGCCAAGTCGGTTGGCCGCTCCATGGGAATCCGGGTAGCCACGGAGAGGCACCTGTGGCTCAGTCAGTCCAGCCTCAAGTCCTTCCAAGACAAGTCCTTCCTCCTCGACGCCCCTCCTTGAGGGCCGTTCGCTCCCTCCAAGGAGGGTTCCGGAACTACTAGACCAGAGGCTGGTACCCCTGAGAGAGTTTCTGGGAGAGTGGCAAGCCCTCCCCCATGTTTCTCAATGGGTCCTGCGTACGATCGAAGGGCTACGCCATCCAGTTCAAGAGGCGGCTGCCTCGATTCAGAGGGGTGCTACCCACAGTGACGGATGCTCAGCAGGCTCTGCTGCAGAAGGGAGCTATAGAACAAGTTCTATCTCCATGCAGGGAGTCAGGCTATTACAGTCGCTACTTTTTTGTTCCAAAGAAGGATGTTGGTTTGCGTCCGATATTAGATCTACGCCGGTAGAACCACACAGTCACGAAGTTGAGCTTCAAAATGCTCACACTCAAACAGATCCCGTCACAGATCAGGTCCGAGGACTGGTTTATCACGATAGATCTGAAGGACGCCTACTTCCATGTACCCATCCTCCCACAACACAGGAAGTTCCTGAGATTTGCTTTTGGGGACAAAGCTTACCAGTACAGGGTTCTTCCGTTCGGCCTAGCCCTCTCACCCCGTACGTTTACCAAATGCGTGGACGCCGCTCTGGTGCCATTGCGTCTCCAGGGCATCCGCATTTTAAACTACATCGACGACTGGTTGATTTTAGCTCCGTCCGAGTGACTGGCTGCCCAACATCGAGATGTTGTGCTCGCCCACATCAACCGTCTGGGGCTGAGACTCAACGCCAGGAAGTGTACTGTCCCCGCTGCAAAGGGCCACCTTCCTGGGCGTGATCTGGGATTCGAACATGATGCGGGCACATCTGTCTCCCGCTCGAGTAGCCTCGATCCTCTCTGCAGTCACGCAGGGCAAGCGCAAGCTAGGCCAGCCACTCACTGTGAAACAGTTTCAGAAAGCGCCAGTCTCATCTTTTTTCCGTTATAATTGCCGCGCTTGACTTCAAGGTGTAACCTTTATTATTGTTCGGACTGAAACGACGCGCCCAGTGACGGATGGTATAGCAATATTGTTGTCCGGGTGGAAATCGGGAGAAATTCGGGAGAAAGGTCGGTCCGGGAGATTTTCGGGAGGGGCTTTGAAATTCGTGAGTCTCCCGGAAAAATCGGGAGGGTTGACATGTATGGGTCCAGTGTATGAATAGGTGTGAATGGGTGATTGGTGTGATGAGTGGTCAGAAAACTAGAAAAACGCTGTCAAGTCAATTTAGTTTGATTGGCAAACATCCCCCTCACCCAATTCCATTATTTCCAAATAAAAGCCTCAACGATTATCTGTACCTCAACCATAAAGCACAGAATGAAGCTGTTTTGTAAAGATAAACTGCTCTTCCAAATACTAATACATCTAGTACCACAATTATTATAACTAGTACATAACCTTAAATTGCTACAAAAATATTTTTTATAATTCAACTTTTCTGTATTCTTTTAATCTTTCAAATTAATTTCCGCTTTGCCTATTTCTATTCTTTCAACAATCTTTAGTTTTTTTTTAGTTTTTTCAAATTCATAGAAGGTTCTCCCATTTCTGTATTTTCAGCATATTTTTTAATTTATTTCAGCTTCTCCTATTTCTATTCCTTCAGCAATGTTTAGAATTAATTTCAGCTTTTTGCATTCCAAAGCATTTTCAGCAGGAAATGCATTTTCTAGTTCTTTGTTATCAGGCTGCTCTTGTAAATCTCTTAAACCTCTTTGTTGATTCAGAATGCTGCAGCACGTGTATTAACAAGAACTAAGAAAAGGGATCATATCACTCCTGTTTCAACTTCTCTGCACTGGCTCCCTGTTAAATCAAGAATAGAATGTAAGGTACTTCTCCTCGCCTACAAATTATATACTAAATTCAAACTTTCAAAAAGTTTATCTATATTCCGGTGATTTAGACTGAATTTCAACTTGATGCCATTCTTATATAATCTGCTTTTTAAATTTACCGGTAGATGCAGATGGAAGTGATGAGTCTATTCCACTGGTTCTTGTATCTTCATGTTTTTCTCACATGGTCTTATGAAAGAATTCACAGATCTTAATTTTGTAAATCGACTTAACAGCCAATAGTGCTGAATCAATCCCATTTATACTAGGCACACTTTCATGGCCAATTGCTGTCACTATTTTTCATGAATATAGCTAGTTAATTATGTAGTAAATTGTACTTACCTGGGGAAGACCAGTTTGAATCACTGAGCTTTACGATACTTGGAGGTGACTCAGGAGGTGTCGAAACAGGTTAAGCTTTGGTCACACACAATGATGTGCAGACAATGAAAAGCTTTTTATGATAACATGTCATGGAGACAAAACATTACTTCTTTAACTTTTAGATAAATACTGCTCATACATTTGAAATTAAATTCGTGCTCTTGTGAACAAGATGGCAGCTTTGCATGTCATACAATCCCGAGAGCAGTTTGTGTGTGCATACTCTGACATGAAACTGGTCTACAAGATGTAATTGAGTTTATTAACCCGAGGCACTGGAATGAGAAGTAAGGTCAGAAGTAATTCAGGACTGTCAAGCCCACTGCATTGGAGACAGTTTCGGATGCGACTCATTGAAAGGTGGGGTGAAATGGTTGTGCACTCAGAGGTGGGGAAGTGAACCAGATGGAAATGTGTCTCACTAACCACTTAGTTCTCATCTTTGAAGTATGTCCTTTTAAAACATCTCAAATCATGAAAATCACATTTGGTCACAATGGGTGGAAAATCCAATTCCAGTTTTTGAGTAGGCTACAGTGGCTTTTCCCCTGCTGGGCACTGGGGTCAGGAATATATATATTAAAGCACAACAAAACAAACATCAACAGGCCACTATGCTCTTAGAGTGCTGTGACATCACATGGTTCCACACAATAAAAAGTAAATATTTCAATATATTTCTATTCAGAAACTTAGCAGAGTTAGCATGACATTTGTCCTTGTCCTTCAATAGGTGTGGATAAATGATTCAAATCAAATGATTCAAAATACAGGATTAAAACTAGCTCTGCAAACCATTCCGTTTGATTTCATTGCAGTAACATTTGCGCCAGTACACGCCTTAGTGAGGTATATGCTGGGCAGATTTTCATTTCACGCAGATGCCACAGAGGCTTATTTCGCTGATTACTTAGGCCCTTTCTCAATACCTGAGACGGCGAGAACGGACTTCCGTTCCCGCGAGAATAGACTCGGGAGTCCTGACTCGCAGGTTCGGGAGAACGGAGAACGGTCATTTCCGCAATTGGAACAGCAGCTGACTTGATGACGTCAGCTGGTCTTGTATTTTAATGCACACACACCTACCGTTCGTCTTGTTACTCAAACATCAAGAGGCTGATAATCAGTGTAGTAGTCCTCGTACAGCAAGCTGCTGACCACACAAAGATCTTACAGAGTACAATAATTCATATGTGGATTTTTTTAATTCATTTTTATTATAATTCAGAGCTTCAGAGTTTCTTTGAAGCTGAAGTTCTGCTGCCGGTTTAGAGTCTCGAGGACGGTCTCCTCGTGTCCTTTAATTAAAACATCGTTAGTTTTAATGCACAATGATGGACAATAAACAAGCTGCGCTCTGCGGATACAGACAATACGTTAAAGTTATATTTAAACATGAAGTTATGAATCTAAACAAACAGACGTAACCGGTGAACAACATCAGTCTCTGACACCACATTAAAACGTATGAAGACTCGTTATAGTACAGTTAAATCTCATGTATAACCGCTACGGAGACGTGAAAACCGGCGGAGCATTTCACAGCAGACTCGCCGAAAACAGGCCGTTCTCTGCGGGCTGCGAGATGAGCTGACCGCCCGGTGCTGGAGGGTCTGACGGTCCAATAACTACACCTCACATCTCCACATCCACAGAGCAGATTGTTATGTTGTGCTGTCAATTCTAGGACTTATAAATGTGACTCGGAGAACGGATAAAGTGTAAAAGAATCGGTCGCTTTAATTCAAGCTTAACAAGAGCAAATGAATCCCGGCAGTTAAACGTGCACGGTCCTAAGAGTGAATATCCAACCTAGGGTATGAATATTCAGAAAAAGGCGTGCGCAGGGCTTTTTATGGTTAGCTCTTATGGAGCCCCATTGGTTGAAGCCAAAGCTGCAGGCGGAGCGTTTTCTAGCTGTACGTGGCCTGGTTAGAGCACTGGGTATTCTCCACCCACACTGGCTCGTCCCTCCGACGGCGATACTGTTGAGCAACTGGTTATTGAGAGTTTTTCTGTTCAGTTGGGAGTATGTGTGTGTGTGTGTGACCTTGAAGTTCCTCTTCCCTGTGTGTACTGGTATCAGCACGTGCCTCCATGAACCCTCTAACCCTCCACGAGAACAAAAGTCCACACAAGAACACATATTGAGAAAGGGCTTTACTCTCTGGTTGGAGGGTGATCAGTGAAATCGGCTGCTGTGACACATGGCTTAGTCTCACACGTTGTTGCCCACGTCCCATCTGCATTTAAGCCTTTTCAAACAAGTCCTTTGCCTCTGTGGGATGTAACATGTTGCCTAATGTCTTCTTTACATTTAAACATGTTATGTTTTGACTCACGTTGGAGGTCCATTAAAACTTGTTTCCGTGGTTTATGGATTTGACCATCCATGGATTTTCCTCGTAACTTTTATATTGTTGCATGTGCAACATAGCTGCTGCAGTATTCAATAAGTTTGTTTGAATTAATAAATTAGAGGTGTAACATATTCAAGAAATAAAGGTGTAGAGCTGTTAAATGAAGTGAAACTGTCCCAATAAGTTTATAATCAAATACACCACAGACTAACAGACACACAATGAATATTTCATATGCTTGTCCCTGTTGCTCATTGAGCATGCCAGGAGGCCGGCATCATCGGACCAGAGCGATTTTACGTTATTGGTTGCTACTGCTTCAATGAAAAGAAAAAACACTGCTTCACTTAGTTACAACATGGCTGTTATTGGCTGTACAACTGCACGGTGAAGTCAATAGGGACTCCACTCCAATCAGAGTCGACTTGTTCTCCTTCATTACTCTCAGCCAGGCAGCTGCTTCTCTTCCTCTCCTTATCGTCATCTTGTTTGTCTCTCGCTGACGGTCTTCCTCACTCCCAGCTCTTTTCTATGTTTCTTATGCACAACCACTGTGACTTGGCTCAACAGAGTGAAATTGAGTTTTGGTGCTTCTGGTGTTGGAAGATTTGCTTGAAGCTGTAATCAATACTGGGGAGCCATGGGGCTATTATGAAAATCAAGTGGCCTTTAAAGTGGCAGTGCTGGTTGAATGTGACCAATCGAAAAAAAACTTCAAAAACATATACACATTATAAACATCATTTATTTGACAAAACAACCAGATATTGGTTCACTTTTAACTCAATAGGTTTAATAGTGAATATTTCTAGAACTGCTGAATAGATACATTTATTGCCAAGTTTGTCTGACTGAATTATTGGTGGTAATCTTTAGTTGCATTCCACATTTTGTACCTGGTCACACAACTATGGTTCATTCTAATCATTGTTTGGAAATTTGAATTTGTTTATCACTACTAAAAATGTTGGGTCTCGTAACGGAACTAGACAGACCCTTCTCAGAATCTCTCTTTGGATTTGGAAACAATTTGACTGAGCCTGAAGATATCAAGTGGGATATATGTTATTTTTTTATTTGAATAGAGAGTAGTTCTTACGTTACGCCTTTTGCCTTCAGGGGCATCAGTCAGTCATCGTCATTCCAAATTGGTGTGCTTATTTTCCTGTGCATCAGTCACACTCTAACAGCCTGTACAATTTTCTTTTTCTTTGAAGACAGCTCCCAGTTGTTTTTGTTTTGGAAGAAAAATAATCCCATAATTGGGATAGATATAAGATTATATTGTGTTTCAGAAAAGGCCTTTGATATCACTGATAGCAACTTGGCTTTTCTCTCTTTGATTACATATGAAAGCGCCAATGGCACAATGTGGCTCGGCAGTTTTTAATGACCATTTGCATCTCTCATTTGTATAATATGTGTCTGTAAATAGAAGCCTGCGTTAGATCAAAAATATATTCATGCATTTATGTATATCTATCACTGACTAAACAGAAATGGGCTGCGATTATTACTTCTGAGCTGACAGGAAAGACAAATTAGTATAGAACGTCCGCACACGGCGGCCATCTTAGTACGGTCAACCCGCTCTCTTCTCTCATTCAGCTTAAAGCCAAAACTTCCCACAACGGAGCTGAAGATTGCGGCTTGCGGATTATCAAAATTTTCTGTAAATGTCAGAGAAAATTACACTTCATAACACGGTGGGTTCACGCATTTCCTGCCCAAGCCCCGCCTCCGACAATGAAAGCAGACAAGAAGGAATATATTGCAGATTGCGGTTCTCTGGTCTCTTTTTGTTTCCTTAAATTTCATATCTTGCCCCTTTTCTGTCAAGTCGCATTGCACATGGTACCATCAGTTCATCGGTGTCCTTAACTGTTCGCAGCACCTGGATTCATTTTCATACCTGCTGATCCTGTATGGAGTTATGATTTCAGTTTTATTCATAGAAATATCTGGAAAAACATTCGTGATGAGATGGAACTCTATGTGGCAAAGATATTTTCACCATTGCACGGCCAGTAAAAGTTACTACGGCAACTTCCAAGTTTAACTGCTTTCTGTGTACATTGTTTCATTTGATAAGCACTGTTTTTTCCAAGGCTTTTTTCTCTTAATTTTCTTGATGATTGTTCTCTCAGAGACCTCTTTTGCTGAACGTCGGCAGGGGAATCTTTTAAGAGCTGTTATTGTTTTTTAACTTGGATTAACTATAGCCGAGGCAGCCTCTGTTTTTGTCGACATAATTACTTGGCTCTACCTAAACCTGAGCACACCTTAACACTAAATGGAGTAATTAGCCTGTGGAGACCACCTCCACCTCAACTGGTCTACAAATAGATCCTAACCCACTGAGAACGTCTGGCATCACACACTGCTGTGAACCACAGGTAGACAGGCCTGATGAATGGAGCCTGTGAGCGTGTGTGTATGTGCATGTTTGGGGAAGTAAAGAGGCAGACAGAGGCAGTGTTGTGTGTGCAACTCACTGACATGTGTCCATATTGGGGAAATTTAAGTTCCATTACATTGCATTGATTGAGCTGATGCTTTCATCTATTGACCCCGCAATTAGGAATAAGTTGTCTTTGTGCATGTCAAAGTTCAATTTAATCTTTTCCTAATTTGCATAAGTTTTTGTTGATGCTGTTGTATTAATACTGAACTTCACAAATCTGACACTGCGGGAAAAAAAATCCTGATTCCATTTTATTCTATTGATTAATCAAGTACTTTGTTTTAAACTAAGTTTTGTTTAACTATGGACCAACTATGCATAGGAAAAAGGAGGGGACATTTTAATATATATTTTTTTTTACTGCTCAAATTGCATAATATTAAGTTAAACATAAACCCATTAAGTACATAAATGCCAAAAAATATCATGGGTTTCAAGACTGGAGTAGGTTTTTAACTGACCAAGTCATGGCATCAATAGTTTTAATGATGTATTATAAGCTGCTTTGAGCCAGTGTAAGTTAAACAGGCCATTAAACACTATATCTTATATCTATCTCGTACTGCTTTAACCGATTACATTTGAACACTTCTTCGCCCAACATCGTATCTACTGATAGAAGTGGAGGACATGGTGATGTGTTAAATACAAATTATGTAATATAATAATAATAATAATAATTAGGGCTGTCAAAAATAGCGCGTTAACGGCGTTAATTAGCTGTTTGTTGTTAATTACGTCAATTTTTTTGACGCATTTCACGCATGCGCAGTGTGACAAATTATTCAGGTCAGTAAAGTGCCTCTTCCTCTAGGGAATGCACTTCATCCTATACAACACATTACTGCCACCTGCAGGCATATGTCAGGCCGTCAGGTTCAGCAAGTCGTTTGCGCCAGAGACCCGCACCCCCCCCCCCCCCCCCTTCGTTCTCGCGCAGCAGAACAGAGAAAAAAAGCTCCGCTGAGGTAGAGGAAAAGACCATCGGAGAGACCCGTAATACTGTTCTGAAACATGCGGAGGAAGGGAAGCCAATGCGATCTAAATCCTCCCAGGTATGGGAATATTTCACACTGAAATGGGGGGTTCTAGCGGATTTCTTTGCAGCGCCAGTCGTTCTAATCGCCGCGCTCGACTTCAAGGTGTAACCTTTATTATTGTTCGGTCTGAAACGGCGCGCCCAGTGACGGGTGGTGCAGCAATATTGTTGTTCGGGTGGAAATCGGGAGAAAGGTCGGTCCGGGAGATTTTCGGGAGGCGCTTTGAAACATCGGGAGGGTTGACATGTCTGGTCATGTCTGGTCATCGCAGCCCTCAGGAGCACAAACTCACAGCAGAGTGGGATAAACTGCAGAGGCTCGAGACCCTTCTAGAGCCATGCAGGGAAATCAGTCTGTAACTTATCAAATAACATTGCTTTGATTATTTTCTGAAATGAATTAAAAAATCAAATATCAATAACATGTATTTATGTAAAAAATAATAATGATGATAATAATGATAATTATGTATCTGTGTCCTGTTATTTATTTAGTATGCATTTCAGAAAGAAAAAATGGTTAGGATTCAGGTGTGATTAATCATGATTAATCCACTGAAAATTCTGATTAATTTGATTAAAATTTTTAATCATTTGACAGCCCTAATAATAATACAAGTTTGTTTTTTAGTAATCTAGCTGCTATACCTTCTGGATTCAGCCTTCTATGTTTTATGGCAGTATGCTTTATTTCACATGAGGGCTGATGGATGTCCTCAGTTCTTTTACACGCACACATGCACACACACACACGATCATAAACGCTCCTCTTCTCCATTCTGGATTGGTCTCTGGCGTGTTGCCTGAGTCAGCCAGCACAGCGCCATGAGACAACGGCCTTTGGTTAAAGCTGACCCCAGATCCACTGAAGGATGGGGGTGAGAAGTTGGGAAGAGAGGGATTTGCTTTAACGTCCCCTCAGGCTGTGTGTTTGTCGATTTGTTGTTTGCCTCTTCCACTTGCTCTGAAGCTAAAGGCTCTCCGTGCCCTGTGAACTTGCTTTTACTTGTTTTGTTTTTTAATCCCTGAATCATTGCAGTTATACAGAGCAAGACTCCATTTTATGGGAGTGTGTTTACAAATACGTTGCATTGCCTGCTTGGCAGTAATTAAAGATTCAGCATCATGGAGAGCGTCTTTTCATCTCGTAAATCAGTAATGTTTGTGGTTTACACCTCTGTCAACATACAAGTAAACACACACACAAATATACACATGCTGGCATAAGCACTACAATTTAGAACAACATCTGCTGATTAGGGCTGGGGTTAGGTATTAATCCATGTGTGTTTGTGTGTGTGTGCATTCAAATACAGGCATACAAGTCTGTTACAGCTTCCCTATTTATTCATCAACCATGCTAGAACCAGTTGTTTGCGATGGGTGTCATGTGTACAGAATGAACAATGTATTGTATTGTAGGTATTGACAGTAGGAAGGCAGGTGTAAGGCAGGCTCACTGCAGGGACAACCACCATCAGACAGAACCACCATCAGATATAAGTGCCTTTCACGGATATCTGTGGGGAGAGAAGGCAGAAATACTCGGGGGAAGAGGCTGAATTAGTGATGTGCATTAATGAGACGTGAATTCTTACAAAAGGAGAGAGAGGATTAGAGAAGAGCTCAGTGTGTCCTAAGAAGTCCCCCGACAGGCCTAAAGGAACTTAACTATGTTTCCCCAAGGTTTACAACTCTAGAGGAGCGGAGCGGCCGACAGGGGGGTTGTAATGGTTGGGGAGACGGATCGGAGGATGGGGAGGTCGGGGGGGGCTGGTGCTCTCTGTCCGCTGCGAGCGCCATGTGCGTGTAACAACCCTCCCACTCAGGTGGCTGTGTTCCTGCTCTGCCAGGTGCTTCCAGGTTGGAGGAGCTGAAACAATTGCCTCTCACTCTTACCAATTACTCTGACTGGGACCACCAGGAAGAGAACAAAAGGCAGCACACGTCGGGGAGTGTCTGGGTCTCTCGCCGTGGGACTGCGGCACTAGCCGCATCTCAAAATAAACCGTATATTGACAATGTCGGCGGGGTTGCCGGGGGTGGGGTCGAGGTGTTCTGTGTGTGTGTGTGTGGGGGGGGTTCCTTGGGTTCCTGTGGGGTGGGTCCGCAGGGAGGGGGGGCGGTCAAAACTAATTGACCTGATTGGGGATTCATTTTCCTAATCAATGAAGCTGAAGTTGTCATAAGTGGGAACAAAAGAAGAATAAAATGAGACGCAGAGACTGTCAAGAAGGATGTGTACATATACAGTATATATACGTAAACAAATACTTTTTTTTTACGTTTTTCATTTATTACAGTTGAATTGTTGCATGTTTCACAATGACAAATTACCTTTACAACAATTTATATTCAAACAACACATGTAGTATATAAACAAACAGAAACAACTGACTATGGATTTAGTTTAGTTTCACCTGTCCCATCACAGAGGCACAGACTGCTGACTTCCAAATCAGCGATTGTCACAATTAATGTGATATTACAAAAACATGTTTTTGTAAATACACCATTGTAACCATCTTCAAATGGATCACTGTTTTCATATTGATATTAATCTAATCCATGAAGCCACAGAGGCCACAGAGTTGCGGACCCCCCCCCCCCCCCACACTCACACACAGAACACCCACCCCCGTCTCGCCGCTTCCACCCGCCAACCCCCCCCTCAGGAAACCAAGGAACCCCCCCACACACACAGAACACGCCGACACACACCCGCAACCAAGCCGACCCGCGCCGGGTGCGAGTCTTTCACGTGACCTGCATTGGTTTAGTAGAGGAAACCTGATTCCCTTTCACATGACCACTGTTTTAGAAAGACATTCGTTCACAACTCATACTGAGTGGTTTTGTTATTTTCTGGTCAGCGAGTGTCCGCTGTGCCTCCTGCACGTTGCCCGGCGGCGGCATGTAAACAAACTCCGACCAGGATGAATGAAGCGAACTCAACAATATTTGTTAACAAGCAAGGTCGTAACCATGCTGTGGTATCTTGATATGCTTGTTGTGATTCACCTGCAGTACCACTCCGAACCACAAGATGGTTAGTTGACTTTCACGGTCATTGGGCATATTAGATTATTGTTATATTCAGCGTAGAAGAGTTTTTACCCGCTATGAAGATGTCCTGTCACGTTCCACCAAATAAAAGGATAACTATTATTATCACGAGTGGTTACATCTTTTAAATACGGGATTACCACATATTGGCGACGAGGATAATGGAGTGCCGGTTTGAAGACGGATGCTACTGGATGGATTCCGCGGGCTGACGGTGAACCGAAGTTGCCAGCAAAGATTTCGAGAGGCTAACAGTGGACCGGAGGATTCATAGAAAAAAAACGCAAGGATGTCTACGGTGATAGGCACCCTTTCTGCCTTTGACGTGAAGGAGCAGACATGGGAAGAGTATTGTGAGATACTTGAGCAGTTTTTTGAAGCTAACGGAATTGATGACGGAGACAAGCAGAGAGCGATCCTCATCAGCGTGGTGGGACCAGCCACGTACAAGCTCATAAGGAACCTGGTGAGTCCAGATAAGCCCAGCGCGAAAACATACAGTGAGTTAAAAACTTTAATGAAAGAGCACTTCAACCCCAAACCGAGCGAAATTGTGCAGAGATATAAATTTGACTCGCGCTCCCGCCAATCCACGGAGACTGTCAGTGCATACGTAGCGGAGTTGAGACGGTTAGCACATGATTGTAACTAAGGTACTACATTGGAACAGATGTTAAGAGACCGGCTTGTGAGTGGCATAAATTATGACAGGATTCAAAGACGATTGCTATCCGAAACGGACTTGACATTTGAGAAGGCATTCAAAATTGCAGTAGCTGCAGAAGCTGCTAGTAAAAATGTTCAAGACCTGCACAAGGCACCATTAGCATGCAACAGCATGAAGACGGAGGGAACATCGAAAAAGGAGGGAGAATGGAGAAAGAGAGATAAAGAATGCTACCAATGTCAGGGGAAACAACACAGCGCAGCTGAGTGCAAATTTAAGGAGGCAAAGTGTCACTGTTGTGGGAAAATGGGGCACATAGCTAAGGCTTGCCGAAATAAAAATAAAGGAGGCGCACGACCTATTGAAAAGAAAGCATACGGAGATGAGCCGCGTTCACGTCCACATCGATCACATAATGTAGACTGTGAAAGGCAGGATGGTGGCAGATGTGAAGAGGAAGCATTCACATTAGCCTGCATGAAAACAGAGACATCAATTCAGAGAATAAAACCTTTTGAAGTGAATAAGAAGCCAGTTACACTTTGAAATTGATACAGGTTGTAGTGTCAGCATTAGGGATGAGCGAGTACAGCATTATCTGTATTTGTATCAGTATCTGTTGAACCATATGAATTATCCGTATCCGTATCTGCCGGCCTAACCCGGAAGTGGGCGGGGCTTAACCCTGAAGT